>NW_020653415.1:3234501-3234609 GCF_003589595.1 Hyposmocoma kahamanoa
CGTGCGTGCGTGCGTGCGTGCGTGCGTGCGTGCGTGCGTGCGTGCGTGCGTGCGTGCGTGCGTGCGTGCGTGTGTGCGTGTGTGCGTGTGTGCGTGTGTGTGTGTGTG
>NW_020653415.1:3234709-3320049 GCF_003589595.1 Hyposmocoma kahamanoa
TGTGCGTGTGTGTGTGTGTGTGTGTGTGTGTATGTGTGTGTGTGCGTGTGCGTGTATATGTGTGTATATGTTGCGCGCGCGTGTGGCTTGCGTATGTGTGGGAAAAACAGTGCGTATTTGATGTGAAAACATTTCATTGGGCAGCATGAAGAAGATTTTTTGTTTGTTCATATGCTTACTTACTCACTTATAGTATATATCTTCTATTTAGTTCAGTTGATATAAAACAAAATCATTGGTGTATGTAAGGTTACGTATAGAATAAGCCGGTTTTCTTGTAAAATTTCGAGGCAAGTTTGTGTTTTTTTTTCTATAGTGAAATTTTTTACGAATCCTGTTTTCACACCGTATAAGTAATCAATGTATATTCTAAATTTTGCTACATACTCATATTCAAAATTTAATACTTTCACTGTTATGCGCAGTCAAAGTCAATAAAACCATGAAAATTAGTATACTACTGTAGTCATACCAATAAACAAGCAATAGCGTACGTGAAGCAACTATGGCATAATGAGTAACCAACGTTAATATCGATATTTATAAAAAGATCTCTCTTTTTATCGGCACGTTTCATCTATCACAGCTCAAGTTAACTTAGGAATGAAGCTTTGAAATATTTGATTACAGAAATTATTGTACAATCTTTGATTTTTATCGGCAATCATATCGATTTAATGTCAACACATTTAGTTTAAATAGGATGGCAGGTATGTTTATTGACATTACTTGAACTGTGAATTTGTTAAGACAAAATGGGGGGCCGTGTATTTTGGGCCTCCCTTGGTTTGCTGTTTTTGACGTCCACTTATGTTTTTGCCTGCGATGATAAGGGATGTCTGGTAAGAAATATTCAATAACTTGTGCTTTTTTATTTCGATTAAAAGTTTTATAAATATTTTTAATATGAAATTGAAAAGTAGTTAAGCTGGACATAGAATGTTTTAACAGTCGTGATTTAAAGTCATCATCAGCAACCCGTTTATACGTCCCACTGCTGGTTACGGGTCTCCTCTCGGGTTTAGGGTATAGTCCGCCACGTTGGACTATGCGGGTCGAGGACTTCACACGTTTTCCGAGGGTTGTGAACCTTCTTCGACGTGCAGATTATATCCCTGTTTTCCTTTACCGAGAAGCTCATGGTAAATTTCAAATTCGAGGTTTCAAGGAGATTTAAAGTAGGCTACATTTATTTAAAATTTTTGGTGTATAATAAACCGTTTATTTCTACTTCAGCTGGAGGCACTCAAGGACATCAAAGAATGTAAAAAGAATGTTCTAGCAACGTAAGTATGATTCCTCGAATAAAATATAGTTCACTATATTATTAACTTATTGTAGCATATTATTATATATTTTTTTGTTCTTGTTTTCAGGTTATTGAAACCTATGCTACCATGCAAACTTGGTAAGTAACAATTTACAAAGATAACTTGTTAAACAATGAACTCGATGTTGTTGTTGTCAGTTTCAAAGGTGAAAATCTGTAACATATTATTATGAATATTTTAGATAAAAAAGAGCCGTGTTTGGATCTAAAGGAAAAACTGAAGCTACCACCTCCACCAACTACACTCCTGTTAATGCCCGCGACACCTCCGGTTTCCACGCCATGTACGCCGGCGCCGTCACCATGTGCTGCTCCGTTACCACCTCTCGTATTGCCTGCACCACCACCTCCATTATTTTTACCCTTCCCACCACCATGCGCACCCCCTGCGTTACCCCCTCCTATCTTCCTACCAGCACCATACCCAGCTCCGCATTGCTTACCGAGTCCCCATCACGCTCCTCTGTATTTGCCAGCGCCAGCGCCAGCTCCAATAGTACTGCCAGCACCTGCTCCGTTAAAACCAGCTTCGCCGTGTTTACCACCAGCTCCAACTCCGCTAATATTGCCGGCACCAGCTCCAGCTCCATTAGTGTTGCCACCACACCCTCCGGTCCACTGGGCGGTACCACCGCCTCCGCCGGCACCGATGATGCTACCAGCGCCTCCACCACATATGTATTTACCTGCTCCAGCATACCTGCCAGCACCTGGACATCCCCCCGCGCCAGCACCTATAGTGATATCTCTAGTACCGCCACCACCGCCACCGTGTCCTTGTCGTGCTGCCCCTCCACCTGGGATTCCTATGAGCGCGTACATGGTGTCTCCTCCAGTACCTGTGGCACTTGAGGCCAAGCCGCAGCATCCGCCCAAGTGTCAGTGCGGTTGTGCCCCACCCCCTTCACATTGCGCATGTTACTCGTAAAATATACTTAAAATTAAATATTCTGGGCTAACTGTACATTAAGACCAAAAAATGGCCACGATCATTGTAATTATTGATATATTTATTGCATAATGTGAATTGTAAACACATTGTTAGTTTGTATATAGGTACATGTATTTTTAATTAATAAATTACATTTCTTGCTATAGTAGTGTGCGTTTCATATTCAATAAATATTGACCGTTTATACTTATAATCACTAATAAAATGTGGCGAACTGTGTTGTGGCTGTGAAAAATTATTATGCAACCTGCATAATACTGAATGCCACAGAATATATATTTATATTAAAATTAATATTTCAATTAAAATCAATATTTCATCTATCATTAGATGTCGCCTTAATGCTCATGCATTAATTGTTTTCTATAAATTTTACAAATGTAAGTTAAGCCATTGTTTTACCGGAGGTGCGATATGACGTTAATAAAACAACGTGACGATGAACGTTCAATTTGTAAAAAAAAAATTGCCAAAGTCAAATAATCATTTATTTCATAGGTAAAATTTTTACACTTGAAAACGTCATTGAGGAGAACAAGCCAGAAACTCTAGGAATTGCTCTTTTCAAATAAACTTAAATGCTATGGAATACACTTTGAATTATAATTGTGTGGAATCTAGACTATAGACTAGACTATATTTAACACATACTCTTCCATTTTGTAATATGACTTTTCAATTAAAATACTTGTCATGTAGTTTTCAAAGTTAGGAAATGATAATCTTTTTTTTTTAATTTATTTGGTCAACAATTGTTACACCAATAAAAAAAAACGCATACATGCAAAAAAAAAACTTTAAACTAAGTGCACAATCCATTATAGACCGACACTACATGCACAATAAATTATTGCAGAGTGAAAAGAAACTTACGAAAAGAAAGGTGTAAATATTAATTTTATTAAATCACTTACAAAAACAAACAGTGTTATATCTTAAGGCTAAGCGAAAGCATAAGAAAATAAATAAATCTTAATATGTATATAATCTTTTTGTAAGAACGTATGCAGTTCCCCGTAAAAGAATCATTTACCTTAATTGAACGAAGTCGTGGTACCATGAAATTGAAATTGAATTTGAAACAGTCGTTTGGGGTTTAAAAATGACATCAAATAGTAGACGTGTTATAAATAAATAATAATAAATATTTGACAACATCACATAATGTAGCTCTGACCCAAAGTAAGTAATTAAAGCATTTGTGTTATGAAAATCGGAAACAACGACGGTACTACAAATATCCGGAATCGAGACAATATAGAAAAGTTAGTTTTCTTGACTCAGCTGGGGATCGAACTCGGGACCTCAGAGATGGCGGCGCCATGAAAACCGGTGTGCAAGTCACCACGGAGTCAATCAAGTCAATCACGGAGGTCGTCGAATGACAAATCCGAAATTCGAAAATGAGATGTTTATTGTTGTTTGTGGTAGTTTGAACAAGAACGCCTCAATTTCAACATTTCATTTCTATTTTTCATTATATGTATATTTTCCTTGTGTATTGAAGAATTTAACATGAAAATAACTAGTGTTGCATGTTAGCTTATAGCACAGGGTTGAATATGAGTTTTTATATATTTAGGTACTGAGTTTTGTTCTTGGCTTTGAAAAAAAAACATTGCCAGAATTATGTCCGGGCGACCGAAAAAAGCCTTTTAAAAATAAAATTTATATAATTAAGTTTGTACCAATGCCACGACAAGTCTGATCTTCGAATCATAAAATAAATATTGCGTTAATTTGCTAATTGCATCGGTTGCATTTTCGGCAGCGCTGAGTCGGGGGTTTTCCGGGAATACGATGACTTAACTCCAGATCTACATATTTATTACCAAAGAAAGATGTCAAATTTAATTCATCTTTCTTTTTTTTAATGAACTTACTCATAGCCCCGCCACTAGGGAAATACTGTGTCACGGGTGCCATGGACACACACATAGACAACCACAAATTACATCCAAATAAACGTAGGCATTACAAATGTCTCACTCGGCTCGGGAATCGAACCCGGATCCTCTGCGTGTCAGACCAGCATTGTAACCGTCCGGCCACGGAGGCAGTTAAATTAAATTTAATTCGATCAAAATATGTCTGTAACAAACGCTAGCGCAGTCTTACACGTATAGCATTGGGTTGGCAGAGATATGAATGTACCGCCATGTTAGTATTGAGTATCAGTGCGATTCCGAATCATCAACGATCGCATCGAACGCACTCGTTGAATCGAAATATGCTCTTTGGAGAATTAGGGCCAGTGTAGCGATAATCTTTTATTCTTTATTGTACAAAGAAAAGACACATGAAACACACGTTACAATGGACATATACAAAGGTGAGCTTATCTCTATAAGAGATCTCTTCCAGCCAACCCTAGCCGTGGTGCAAAAATGAAGTCTGCGGGACTAATTATTGTACAACAAAATTAAAATTTTAATGTGAATAAAATATAAATGATAATAATATACATACGACAGACATACACACATACATGAATTTTATATACATAAATACATACATAAGCAGAATATATATTATAATAACAGATTATTTCTTTACAAATATGTTACCGATTAATTATCTAACGCGTTCGACAGGAAGTGCTCTTTTAATTTGTGTTTGAAAGATGCCACCGATGGACTGTCACGAATGTCAGCAGGTAGTTTATTCCACATACGAGCTGCACTTATAGTAAAAGAATTGTGAAAGAATTTGGAGTTGGGTTGGGGATATAAAAGTGTTCTAGTGTCAGGTACGTTTTGGGCGGGAATTGGGGGATAAGGGGGAAAAACGGGAACACAGATAGTGAGGAAGCTGGGGGTAATTTAAAATTTTATAAAGAAGACAAAGAACGTGCATATCTCGGCGAAGTCGAATTGGGAGCCATTTCAATTTAGTCCGAAATTCAGAGATATGGTCATATTTACGTAAACCGTATATGAAACGGATTGCCAGGTTTTGTAGGCGCTCCAGTTTGTTAAGCAGCTCCTCAGTAACATCCAAATAACAAACAATTATAATAGTCGAGAAGAGGGAGTAGTAGGGACTGAGCAAGCATAACCTTGGTTTTAAACGGTAAGAAGAATTGAAGCCGGTTGAGAGAATGATAGGAAAAGTGTATGCGTCGACTAACCTCATTTACCTGTGGTCTTCAGAACAGTGTATGGTCGATTATCAGACACAGGTTCTTTGTGTTTTCAGCATATGCAAGACTCACTCCATCATACGAGACCTTGGGGAGATTATTAATGTCCAACCTGCAGTAAAGTCTGTTGCTACCTACAATTATTGCCTGTGATTTCGTTCGGTTTACAAGCAAACCAAACGCATCAGCCCAAGACTTCACCACAAGAAGATCTTTATTAATAGCTTTAATGGCAGATAGGGTATTGGCTCCATTAAAATGTCTATAAATATAATCGTCAGTGGAAAGGAATCAAATCCGAGTGACCGGTAGCATGTCGGCAGATGCTGCGGCATTCCAGAGGATTATGCGATACGCTAGCGGACGCACGAGGTATCGTAAGGAATATCCTTCATGGGCATAAAATCCTCTTCGATGCTCTCCCCCGCCGTCCACTTTTTGCGCTGGCCCTCATAATTATATGCACTATTAATTGTTTCGTACTTACAAATGTAGCAGTAGTAGAAGTAGTATTCTAGTAGCAGTAGAGCTTCTTTTGAAATAATTCGTCGTGGGAAGTACTGCCACCGTATTTCTGCCGCTGAGCGGTAATGTGTGCATTATTGCGTTCCGGTTTGGAAGGGTAAAGGGTGCTAGCAAAGTTACAGACACATGGGACTTGTCAACTTATGTCTCAGGGTGACGGGCGCATTCAATTTAAAGCTTTGAGTCGCACTGCAGGTGTTATGGACAGGCGTGTCGCTTACCACCAGACGTACAACTTGTTCGTTCTGTCATTGTCACTTGGTGTCACAAAAAAGAATAAAATCTGTTATAGAATAGAATGATTTATTTCAGATTATGTGATTCACAATCGTTTTCATCATCATCTACAGCTTGTTGTAGTCCACTTCTGGACATAGCCCTCTCTTTCGCAAATTGTCACTCCATCTGGCAATAGAACGACCTACACTACGTTTTCTAAGTCGTGAAGAACTCGCAACCCCCATGGATTATCGGTTCTTCGACAGATATGGCCAGCCCACTGTCACTTCAGCTTGCTTGTTCTACCAGCTATGTCGACGACCTTATTTCTCTGTCGGATAACCTTGTTCCGTACCTTGTCAACTGGTGAACTAACCGTATCGTGAGTGTCCACGTCTCGGATCACAATAGTGTTAGTAATACAGTATTTTTTTCTGAAATGCTAAAGTTATACAACACAATACAGATAGACCTAATACTAGACAGATTAAAACGCAACGGTTAGACTGTCGGCTAGACACTATCCTCCGCAAATTCAATGTATGTACATGTACGCCCCCAATAGTTTTGGTATTAGTGTAGTAATATATTACCTGTGGTTTTAGTAAGGAAAGTTTCGCCTGTTGGCAACAAAGGTGTGGGTGCCATTAGCGCTGCCGTGCGCACGCCTGATGCGGGAGGCAGCTTTCTTATTTTTGTGTACTAATGATATTCCTTATATTGTTATTATAAATTATAAATGTAAACAAAAATACCTGTTTTTAGAATCTGGTTTACGAAAGAGTACCAATGTTTAATCATTTTGGCAATTTCAAATATGATTAGTTTACCTTCATGATAAGCCATCAGCTCACTATCAACACGCGCAGCATACGACTCTTATCGATATACCCGTATCATAATAATTTCATCTCCAGCACGTCTGTATCATCATTAATATATCATTTACGTTATCATAAAGCTCAATTTCATTTAAATACCATTGACACAACTAAAAAAGTTAGAATTTGAGATGCCGTGACAGCACTAGTGGGTGATGTTCATTTGTTTAATTTGATATTGTATATTCGGCATAATGTTAAAGGTAATAATTCTAGTAAGTGCGTTAGTAATAGGACTGAGTGAGCTAAGTTATGCCAAGTTTAGTTGCCATGCTTTACAACAGTCACAGGTAAGAATTTATTGTTTCCTAAAAACCTGAATGTCTTTGTTTTTAATTATTATAACAACTATTCTATAATAATCCAGGCGAACAGCCCGTCTCTAAATGACGGTTTGCCTTCTTCGTCATACTTGACACTTGATACAGACATTCAAGAAGCAGTGATAGTATAGTAGAGAGTACGTTTGCGTTCCTGCTAGAGATTGAAACGTCGCTATCAAACCCGTATGTTAGTGAATATGAATTTCATGCAGTTCATAATCCGTACTGGGCCTGGGTGGCTAAATATGACCTAAATCCTGTTCATAAAAAAACATCGGGACGTACACGATTTAATGCAGAATACACCCCAAACATGAAAGTATTTATAATATGTATTATGTATAAGTATTTATAATGTATAATATTATAATATGAAAACATGGTCTTTTAAATACATGTTGCTATTAAAAAAAATGTACCGGCTTTTAATTCGAAAAATGGAGAAATATTTCTTCCCCATACACAAAAACTGGGATGCCTAGGGTACATTTGAAAGATAAAAAATTTAAATGCATATTTACATTGTAAGCTTATTATTTTATACTTAAATTATTGTTCCGTGTTCCCACTGAAATTGTACGTGCAATAAAGACATATATTAACATATAATAAGAATACTACATTCTGCATTTTAAATACTACTACAAATGTAAATTTTCGTTCTTATGATCTAAGTACAGAGTACCAAAAAAACCTGTTTTATATCGGTACAAAGGAAACATAGCTTAGCTGTCGAACGTTTATTAGCGGACTGGCGAATCAAAGAAATACAAAAATACTGTAAAATATTCTTATAACTATTTACTATTATGCCTACATCACACCTCTACCCTTAATTTACTGAACAATTTTTATTTATTATTTTTTTGCACAAAACGACCGTCTCTCAACTAAAATTACAATAAATAACACACTAACACTAAACTAAAGTAATTACAGTAAACATACTAAATTTAAGATTACACAAACTTCTTTTTCAATCAATTTCAAAGCCATTTCTTCTGGTTTGGACCTCAAAAGTTCGTGTAATTATATCTATTATCTTTCTAATTTGTGAACTATTTGCCGAGTTATATTGAAATCGAATACCGGAAAGTGCGCGAAACCGGATTCATACCTTAGTTTGCCGCCCTTAGAGGTAGAATCTTTTCTTCATATTTAAATGGGACCACTACCAAGGTTACCTCTTTCAAAAATACATGCAAAAAAATACAGTCGAATTGACTACCCCATCCTTTATTTAAATTGGGTTTAAAAATATGTCCTATTTAGCTGCGTGTTTGATATAATAATCGCATTTTTCCAGCTGGCCTGCCTTAACGACCGAATGAATCAAATGATCAGCGCATTATATGCACGTGAGTAAATTAGTACATTTATGTATTACTTACTTCTTATAGACTTTATTTCTGCTTCAGTCTCCGTCTTAATCTAAGGTAATCTGTCATTGCTTATATACTTTTCCGACTTCAGATAAAATAACTGTACGGTGTTCGCTGTACACAACAATACATACATAACAATTTCCCGAAAAAAAATGTCAAAAAATGAAATGATTGAAGAAAAATTAAATCTGGTAGTATGACTAATTAAACGCCTTAACTTGTCCCGAAGGACGAGTGCAGAGTGGCCTGAGATATACTCCAGATTGGACTGCTCCAACTTTATGTTTGTCTGGATGGTCTTTGTCAAATGACATACAAACATTGAATTGAGGCTATATTATTGGCTATAAAGCTAACTAAAACCGTTAAATCTCTTCAAAAAAAAAGAAATTTAAAGTGTCATCTAATTAGATTAGAATTTGGATGTAGACGTAGTGGAAAACATAATGTTTTTCTATATTATTATGAAACCAGTCTACAACCGGACATAGGTCCCCAAAAGTGTTACTTGTCATAATTGCTACGCTTGGTATGCTAGCTGGAGATCTCCGTAAAGTGGCAATTTAGTATGCAAAGAGATGCTGTTGCTCATTTCCAGTACATCCCTGTATTTTCCCCGAGGTACAATTTAGGATGGCCTTGATTACAGCCGGTAACAGCACGGTATAGTTAACAAATGCTAATCGTGTATTATAATAAACAATTGAATGAAATGAACAATGACACTGTTGCATAATGTATGTATGCTAATTAGGCATTTTGAAGAAGTTTAATTGATTATGGATGGTTAACAGTGCAATTAAGTTTTACGTTTTTGTGTATATATACCTATTCGATGAAAGTATGACGTAGGTACATATACATATATATACATATCACACATTTTGAACAAAGTTTTATATATTATTTTATTTTTATTTAGTTTTTATTTTATTTTTTATATTATATTTTATTTATTTTATTTTTTTATTTTATTATTATTTACGTTTTTAATTTGCATTTAGAGTATACATAAATATTTTTTGTTTCTTTTTTGTATAGATATTATAATTACATGTACTTGATAACAATTATAGGCTATGTCAATGAAAATTAACTTACTCAGTGGTCGAATGGTTACTATACTGGTCTGCAACGCAGAAGTCCCGGGTTCAATTCTCGGGCGGAAAGAAATATTTTTCGGATCTACATTTATTTCTCTCGTGAGTTTGGGTGTAATTTGTAGTTACCTACATATGTGTGTATTCATGGCACCCGCGACATAGGGTTTTCCTAGTGCGGAGCTATGAGTGTTTGCGTTATTAATATTATTATTAATTATAAATTTGATAATTCTTTGGGACTTACCAGAAAAAACTAATATAGAAAAGTTTGACTCCTGAACTTGATCTATCGGGAATCAAACTGAGGCAGTTTTTACCTAGCATTCAGGCTGCAAAACCGCCGATCTAGCGTTGCCATCTCCAATAAAAATCTGAGTAACATTACTATTTGTATTGTTTCTTTATCAGCATTCCTGGCGAAACAATCATCTTCTTCATCATCATCAACATCACCGGAATCGCCATCGTCCAGTGAAAGCGCGCCATCCACCTACGAGTCTCAACCATGTACCTACCCAGCTACTTATCCCTCAAACTACACTCCTCCACCAACGTCATCAACCCCTCAAGTTATCTACGTGTCTTCACCTCAACCCCCCACTCCCACAGCAGTTCAAGTTTCAGGGACACCTACATCCAGTCCAACAGTTACCGTAACTTCAACAACGGTCCCTGGTTTTTACTCTCCCGAACCGATTACAACAGAATATAGTTACTTGTATCCAAGCCCAACATCCTCATGGTACAGTTACGATAACTACCACTACCCGCCCAAGTCACCCACGTCGGAATCTTCTCACCCATCGACGTACCCGCCAGCTTATCCACCCCAACCGACTTATCCACCACATGAATACTATTCTGAACAAACGTCTTATAAACACTCACCACCCCCTTCTCCTCCAAGCTATTATCCTCCTCAATCTTACCCACCAAGTCCGCCTTCTCACTTGTCTTACCCACCACAAAGTTCTTCCCCAGCGCCGTATCCATCTAATCCTCCTCCTTCCTATCCGTCAAGTGTGCCACCTTCCTATCCTCCCCCATCCTACCCGCCACCTGCCAGCCCCTACACGCCACCTGCTAGCCCCTACACGCCACCTGCTAGCCCTTACACGCCACCTGCTAGCCCCTACACGCCACCTGCTAGTCCCTACCCGCCACCTGCTAGCCCCTACACGCCACCAGCTGGCCACTACCTACCACCTTCCAGCCCTTACCCTCCACCCCCTCCTTGTTCGTATAGAATTCCTGCCAATCCAAGATATGCCGAACTACCACCACCACACTATTAGTAAATAGGTAGTTAATCACCAAAGTATTGTATGTACCGTTATAATTATTTACCTAGGAAATAATTGTAAACATTTAGAATTAGTTCTGGTGTCCATGAGAATAAAATAAGTTTTTTTAATATTAGAATTTAATAAAACATTGTGGAAATTATTTTGAGGTTTTATTTTTAAACTGGTATTTGCTTTAAATTATGACTTAGTACTAAATTCCGACAAATTAAATATCAACAATTACATTTTCATGAACAATTTTTTATGTGAATTGACTGTGCAAAATGCCTTAGTGTAAAAAAATAAACAAAGAATGACGAAATCAAATAGCCAAACTTCTTTTCTTGCAATAAAAAAGAAAATAATCGAGAAAATGGTACCATGTTTCATAAGAGTGATGAACTATGTGTTGCATTGCATGTCATATCAAGTACATGAAACAATTGCTGCAACTAATGTTCCAATTAGTTTCTCAATAAGTGATAAAGTTACTTATAAAACGAACCACCCTTGACTCCCGACAACACAACGTTGTCAAAATGGCGCAAACATACCTAATTCTGGCTTTAATCATACAGGTGAGTAACTAAATACAATTAACATTGAAAATTATTTTATGTTACTTGTCATTGAAGTTCTGAATGGGCTAATGAATAAATCTCACAATATTAACCCTAAGGTCATAAATGCATAAACATTTTGCGTAAACCCGTTTAATGGACTCATACTTAATTAATGCAAATTACTGTTCCAGTGCTCCTTTGTGTTTGCTACACAAATAGACGTTAGCGAAGATCCGATTCCAAGTCGTGAAGAATTGCTAAAACCTGATGTAGACGAAAAAGACCAGGAAGGCCATGAACACTGGATGGATATGTTCTCCAAAGGAGAGAATAATTTTTACCCGTCTTCGTCTGCTGCTATGATGGCTCAGGTAACTAACAGTTCCAACAACAAAACCGTCGAAGACCAACTAAGAGAAATTAAAGATATGGCATACAAAATTACTATGGCCATCCAAAGCGAGATGGCTAATTTGCTGACTTACGCTTTAAATACGTGTGAAAAAGATAAGGACGAAAAAGGAGAATTGAAAACCGAAAACCATTTGAGAAGGAAAAGAGAAACTCCTATGGACAGTACTCAGATGGTGATGAGATTATTGAAACACATTAAATCTAATAACGAGTACCAGAACATTGCTATTGAAAAAATGATGTCAGCTCAGGAAATTGCTGACAAATACGGCATTGCGTTCAATCCTGATCCTAACATTTTGACTGATTTCGCCGTTGCGGCCAGTGAACAAGCTAAAGACTTGACTTCCATGCTGACTGAAACTTGCGATGGTAAAAATACTACCCTAAAACAGGTAGAGTTCGTTCCATTGGAAAAGGAGTCGTCCGGCAAGATTGCAGAAGATACCTACTATGTGTATGCTGTCAACCATCCTGAAGAGATGTATACTCATTTACCGCCCTATGAATACATGCCTGAACTTACTCATCCACCAAAACATGAGCACATTCATTACTCTCCTCAATACGAGACTCAAGTGCGGCCTCATCACTATCCACCAACGACACCTAAACCAACATTTTACGACTCATTCATGCCAGAACACTACCAAGCTTACTGTCCGATGGAACCTGTGACTACAATCTCATCGATTGTTGTGCCGTTTGAAGAAGTCATTGAACCCGAACCGGAATTAGTTGGGGAAGAATACGAAGAGACTGTTTCTTCCAAAGTGACAATCGACCACGACGAACCTGGATGTTCTACCGTGAACCATGTAATGACTTATACATTAAGTGAAAAAACTCATTTTAAAACGCCACAAATTGAGCAATTGCCTCAGCAGATGCAATATACTTTCTTCCTTATGTGAAGCGAATAGCATTTAGGTAAAATACATATATGACCACTAAACGGAAACGGTTGTTTAAAGTACAATTGTTAAGTAAATAGCTGTTAATAGCAGGGAATTTGTAAATACCAAGTTTGTCGATTTCGTGCGCATGTATATACACGACATATTGCCCAGTTATGAATAATAGACACATGTAGTCTTTTTTCAAAATGACGTTGATGAAAATAATTTTGTATTAATAAAATTCAATATGAAAAAGAAGAAATATTATTAAAATCCAGGAAACCGACACTGAATGTGAAGGGGAAGTAAATGATACAACTTGAATTCTATGGATGAGAACACAACCTCACAAAAGATAAAATATTACGGCAGCACAAAGCCCAACACCATCAACGCTACCTAACTACCAAATAACTAACTACTTTACTACCTACTTTCTATCATGCGCTGCATAGCCGGCAGGATCTGGCACCGGTAGCAACTGGTTGGTCTTCTCCTCCACAATCTGGGCGTGAGGTAGGGAGTGACTTCCTTAACTTGCGCTCCCTGGTATATCCGGCTTGTCTGAATCAGATTTACTCTAGTTGGGTGTGGTACGAATGAGCAATGACTCATTGATTTATGTCAATGAATATTATTTGTAAGCAAACATTAGCAATTTGGAACAAATACGAATAGTTAACGATTTCCACACCATGTATATAATTAAATGTATATGTATAATTGAAATTTACATGTAATGTATAATTCAGTGTATAATTTCGTTCACGTTTATGTGAGCGCTTTGTGGTCACATGTGTTTATTTAAAATCAATTATCTAGGGACAGCATTAATAAATTTTTTTTTTGTTTACGAATTCCTGCTTTCGTTGCCGTTCATTCCTGCTTTACATGTCAAAATTGCTATGAGGAGTTTCGGAAATAGTGCTCTACGAACGAAGGGCCAATGCGTATTTGAGATGTAGCATGTCCTCTCTTCATATGGTATTATTTCTCAGGACGTCCTAAAATTAAACGCATAAAGAAGAATATTAATTTTATAAAATGTCTGGGAGCGCAGTCGCAGCGCCACGTTTGCAGTAACAATTAGTGAAGTAACGCGCGGCTGCCGCGCTTCTATCGGCATCTAGTGCCATTTTTTAGAGTGCACGCGTCAAAATTGATACGGTATAATTACTTATTTGAATAAATAAAAGAATGCGAAAGCCCGTTCGTGAAGCGCGCGATTGCATCGCTACACTTGCGATTACAGGCGATTGCATCGATGCTACCGCCTATAAATCCCAAGTGTAGCGATGCAATCGCGCGTTAGTATCGATGCAGTCGCGCGCTTGCATTGCGTTTGCATCACTGCTTAAAATCGTGCGCGTGTGTAAAGGTGGACGATTAGCGACTGCATCGCGTTTGTGCAAAGCAAACAAAAAAAAAACCAAAATTCTAAAGTTTTCGCGGTATTTTCTTTCCAACCAGACACAGATACAACAAACACAGCAAAACGCCACGATTAGCGATCTTTGACAATCATGAGCGTTTTTCGAACGATTTAAGTGCTCCGTCGCGTCACTAAAACTGTCTATACACAAAGGCACTAACGCGGGAAAATAATATGGCGCCACCGTCCATGCTATGCTATTTTAGTTCCGTGTCTGTCCACACGGAACTAAAACCGAGAGTAGTCTTAGTACGTAACATTTTCATAATGGGCTTGGTCCACAGAAAAGCTCTTTTTTTATTGAATTTCCGCAGCGCAGCAATCTCTGTGAAACGGTAGGTTTATTTACTTTGATAAATTATTATAATGTTAAAGTTTATATAATATATACCTTTTTTTTGCTTTCGTGATTATTTTTAAGTGTTGTTTTAGTTGTAATTATATTGTTTCACTTATTGAATTTTGCGTTTTGGCACAAACTAGAACATGTACTGGCTATTTGAGTTTGTTATTTGATAGTTTTGGTCACTCGAAGTAAATTAAAAAACTAGTACTTTTTACTCTCTAGGGATTAAATGATGCACTTTAGTAGGGCCATAATGACGTATTTTTAGAGCACGATAAGTACAAAGATACAATCACACGATCGTGTAGTACAATGCGGACCGTGCGTGCAATATACAGAAGAACTCATTATTTACTCAGGTTTTTCAATTATTATCTATCTATACCATATGTCTGCCGCATACCTGAAGACCTGTGTCTCAAGGTAACAACCCAGTGGAGTCCCAAAAGCGTAATGCGCCGCGGCAGACCGAGGAAGCGATGGCGTGACGAACGGACGCCTACCATAAGGCTTGACTCCAGTTAGTTCAAGATCGGGATGCGTGGAGGAATCGGCAGATTGATTTCGATTGCCTCTCCAATTCGGAAACTGCGTCGCTTTCGAGCCGAGGCGCATAATTGGGATTCACAACTGGCCGATCGGAAACTTGTGACATTTCAATCGGAACAATAGTTGATTGAACTCAAAAATTAAAAAGATATAGTAGGAATCAGATTCATCTTCTCGTCCGGAAACCCATCTGATTTCGAGATTACCTACTAATTGTAATTGTAATCTATCTATAACTTGTTTCTTTTCCGGTTATTGTTAACCATGTTAAATGTAATTATTGTTAATAAAAGCCATTTAAGCCTAGTACAAAGATCTTTGACAAACCCATAGAGAAGTTCTTAAGGTCTGCAGACTCGGTTTATAGCTTTGTTTGCAACGGCATGGCATTGCCATTGGTTAGAGTACAGCCAGATCGAAGGAATTGTTCCTTGTGTTCCTATTGTAAATATTTGTTTAAATCTCTTTAATAACATTTATCGGGGGGATTTGGGATCGGTTACACATGGAAACGGGCACGGTAGCCATATGTTTTGATGTTGGAACCGAAATAAAAACGACAATGATATTATAGTTACACTTTAATGACAATTTTAATAAATATACAAACGTAGATTCTATCTTAAGTAAACTTAAAAATCTATTTATATAATTATATGGCACTTAAGGGACTACTTTAGGGACACACACTTAAGGGACTTGGTTTCAAATTCTTTGGTACAAAATATAAAACACTGTTCTCAGAAAACATTCTGACAAAATCAGAATGACCCTAAGTACATTAGCGAGCAAATTGGCGACAAATCCTCGTTTTCTATAGGCCTATGTTCTGCACAGTCTTCTTAAATATAAATACTATAATAATTTCATGGTTCTAGAAAGTTGTTTCAATACGTAACCGTTACACCATTGCGCAGAAACTTACTTACTTAAAAAGTAGGTACACGGATACTAAAGCGAACTAAATAATGCTTGAAGTTGCTTATGAATCTGAAAATAATATTCCTTATAATAACGTTATAAACGTCGAAAAGACTTCCAGAACGTAAAAACCAATTCAAATAACTTATATTGAAACAGAAATACTTTCCTCTTTTTTCCTAACTCATTTGCGTTTTAAACTTTTATTGAATTTATATTCAATTATTTTTTATGTGAAATTCTCCACTAGTTTGTTATAATTATTAATACAAAGATCGAACACCTAGAAAAAATTCCTTCGGTCCAGCCGGACTCGAACCGACGTCTTCTAGCAAATCGTGCCAGACGCTATGCCAACTAAGCCACGGAACGTACCAGCGGACCTTACGAATTTTTCTACGTGCTTATTGTCGTATCTTTTGTATTTGGTTTTTAAATGACTTTTTAGCCGTAGCGCCATCTATGAGAAATCTGTGAAAGTATTTCGTCACCCAGTTAGATGCCTTTACTTTTTTGTTAATTTTTTTGGGGATATTCATAACTAAAGTTTTTTTTTATTGTCAGTTACGCTAATTTTGCTTAATAATAAAATTGAAACTAAACAAGCTATAATAAATTGTTTAGAGGGTTCTAGATCTCATTTCGCTGATTCCAGATGTGTCAATAACCCAAATTCGCTAAAAATGACGATTACGTTAGTTATAACATAGACCAATGACTCGGAGAGGACTGCTAATCGCGATACATAAAAGCGTAGTTGGGTATTTAGTACCTACTGGTACACCAGATGTCGCGACGAGTACCAAATATTGTTTTTTTTGTAACTAATTTGTTTTACATTGACGAGCTGCAATTTATCAAAGCTACTCTAATTTCTAGTGATAACAAACAAATCAACTAGATGGCGCTTATTGCGTGCATTTTTACGGATACTGTCGGCTAGACATTTGCATGCTATTTAATATATGCAAACCATGTTTGTACTGGCAATATCACTTGTAACATCTTCTGTTACACCATGTTTTAAGCAAAGAAACGAATTATTATTGTTATTATTATTCTTTTGTTTAGGATTAGCGCCATCTACCCATATTAACCAGGGTTAATTTTTAAATTAGTTTGTAACACACAATTCCTTTCACTGATACGTTATATTTGTTACAGTTCCGTACTGTGCCTAAATCCTCCTCCGTGGCCGAACTGTTAAAATGTGTGTTAAGAGGTTCCATGTTCTATTCCCGGGCCGGGAGAACTATTTGTATGGCCTACATTTAATTCTCTCGTAAGTTTGGGTGTAATTTGTGGTTGTCTATGTGTGTGTCCATGGCGCCCGCGACACGGGGTTTAATATTTGAATAATATTACAAGGAAAAAACAGACACTTATATTTAATATTATAGAGGAATTAACTGATATCTACGGCCAATTATATAACATAAACTACTTCCAGGCTATTATTAATCAGCGGCTTTTAGATATAAGTCGGAATTTTGACCTTTTTCGGAGTTACGATCTGTAATATAATAATAATTATTATAATATAATTAGCAGTCCTTTTGACTTATTTGTCCATGGTTATAATAACGAGGGCAGAATAATTACTTAAATATGAATCTTGTGTTTGGCTAGAAATCATACACACAGGAATCGATTTTCTGGCAATAATGCCAAAGTCCATTATTGATGAAGGAGAAGGAGTTACAAAACTATTTGGTAACCAATCACTTGGAAATTAAAGACGTGGTTTATCTATCGTATTGCTTACTGTAAGCCTTTCGATCGTTGTGAAGGGCTGTGTATTACAAAAATTCCCTTACATGGTTTATTATGTCGTAATCTCGCCTTTATTTTGGTATCCTTCTTTGGTGATTTCATAACGTTATTTATTGTCGTTGCTGGAGTAATTTAAAAACACCATTGAAATTGTTACTTTTTGTACAAATTTTATGTTACCAAGAATTTAAAAGTTATAAAAATTGGGATCATTTTGTTACGTGTTCTAAAAAAACCAGCTAACTCCTGTATTTGAATGTGTATAAAGAGTCTATTGTGTTCACAAAAATGATAATAAATTGCCTTCCTGTCGTCGTTATTACGCAAAATACACCAAAGATTCACATTTTCTCGATTGATTTTTATGACCTGGCTAAAAACTTAATTATTTAAATAATAAAAAGGTTTATCAACATATGAGAAATCGGTGAGTTTTACGCAACTCTGGTCCCTGTATAGCCTAAATAAAAAATTGACAGTTCTATAACGAGATGTTAAAGCGAAAAATATTTAGCCAGAAATAAAGAATATATTTAAGAAAACAAATTTCGTGTCTTCCACATTTTGTGTAGCAACAATGGCGTATACTTTTCGATAATCGATAATTATTTGTTGCAAATTAAGATTGTATTTATTTTCTGTATCGTTGACACCTTCTTCTTTCTGTTGCGCCCAGTACAATAAGAAATTAGTGACAAGAGCGTAAGTTTAGGCCCGTATTAATAAACAGGTCCTAAATCCGGTAGATGTTAATCTCCTATGTTGATAGACTAATTAGAATAATTGATATCTTGGATAATAACATCACAGGTGACCAAGATCCTGCATTTGATTGATTAGTACTTAATAGCAGGGTTCAAAGTGACAATTATCATTGATACTGGTGACAATTATCACGATAATTATTTTGGTAAATATGATAATATGATAACCTTGATAATTATCTAGCGTGGGATAAGGACAAGAAGAAGAACAAGTATTGATATTTAAATAATTCATTGGAACAATTAAATGTTACCAATGTCGTGCCATGTGTTTGTACCCGAGACGTATCGAAATGTGTTAAAGCCAGTCTCAAAAAAAAATCACGTTCAATTAAAAAAAAATCACCAATTCGTTTTCTCAAAGACTTTTCTTTGTGATCATTTAGTTTTGTCACCGTTTGTAATTTTTAGTCAAATATTAAAGAGACAAAACAGACATGAATCAGCGTAAATGATTACCGGATAATTATTAGACAATTATCAAAGAAAAATAAATTTCTTGTCAATTTCAAACCCTGCTTAACAGCGATTTTGAGCCACAGATCGCGCTGAGTGATGTTTCATGAAATATATAGAAAACTCAAACAAGGGGCAATTATTCTGTAATCCTTGATGCACATTTAAGTGATATATATTAATAAAAATCAATAACGTAAATGTACTTGACATTGATTTGTTAATACGAGCGTTCGATAAAAAAATATGTGTTCTGATGAGAACAACAACTTCATAGACAAATTCATGAAAGAGAAAGTTCCACAACGAAAGGACAGAAGCATTATGTAGGATTATCAAATGGTCGTAAACACGAAACATAATTGGAACTAAAACTGATGAATATGTAACAAGTTAGAATCACGTAACAAAATTGCTTTCATTGGTAAATGTATCCCGACCTTAGCTATGCAACCTCCAGTTGTCTTTATCACAATCCATTGTTTTTTTTGTTAAGCGCCATAGAAGCTACCTATGGGTGTAGTACGCAGTGTATGCTGTGTTGTGGCTGGCGTGCGGCTGGTACCTGCAATTGGAAATACTATGAAACGCCTTTAAGTTTTCTAATAGCAATTCGACAAAACGGTATGTACAGCCAAATAAACTTCATAGGTGTTCATAATGTAATTATGTTTGCTATCCAAAGGGGAAAAATTGCCTACCCCCTGGGCTCTCGATGTCATTTTCTACATTTGTCTAAAGGAATTAAAGGTAACATTTTTTTTAACTCCCGATAAAAAAGAGGGGAGTTATAAGTTTGAAGCCTGTATCTTTGTGTCATATAAACATCTCAGTATATCTCAAAATGATATTTTTTCATTTCAAGGCTAAGTTAATTGTGATGGTTTTGAACGGTGATGATGGAATGAACATCTGTTCGGCTGTTTTTTTATGATACCGAATGATGGAATGAACGCCTGGTGGTCAGCGACACGCGTATTTATAACAGTCGTAGTGCCACTCGGAGCTTTATATCGCAAAGGCATTGCCACTGCGTTCGTCATCCGGAGATATGAGTTGAAAAGTCCCATGTGCCTGTAATTTCACCTGCACCCTTTCGGTTTCGAAGTAATGATTTACCTACATTTTTGATTGCGTAATTTTCTTTGAGCAGTAAAACGTGAAACCCTTCGATATGGGTTTCGGTAGCAATTTTTATTGTTTAAGTATTCGAGTATTATTATTTTTAATTATTATAATAATACTTCACGTTACTCCAATTCAATATTAAATAATACTTATAGCGTGTCAACCTCATCTAGTGCGCCCGAAGCGTCCTACCCGATATCGCGACGACCACTCATCCTCGATGAACTAGATTAGTCTTTGCGAATGTAGATGGCGCTTCTGGCCATCGACCCTGTTTTGCCAAAATGTCACTTTTTCATGACCAAATATGGTAATAATGAAACGACTTCCGGTAACTTCCGTTTTATAGGTGATTATCAGGGATCGAAATAGGTAGAGCTTTTTCACCTAAACTTCGAGGAACATAGACAAAAAATGGAGACGGCCTTACGACAATATTTTTTAGGTCCCAGAACCTTTTCGAGATTGGGGAAATCACTTAAGAACATTAAAAATTGATGTAATTGGGGACAGGCAGGTACACTATATTTATCTTATCTTTGCGACACAGAGTGGGTCGGATCTGCGATATTGCGGAAATTGGGTTTTTTTCACAATACCTCTCTAAAAATACCAATCGAGAGATCCTATTGTCCTAATTAAATATTGTTATGTCATATTTAGCCATTAATAATAGATTTAATAATTAATAGATTTTTTCATGAAAAAATCTAATTTCAACAAGGAAAAAAACAGAGGACCACAAATTTAGTGCCTCTTTGTTACAAAGTACGCATAGGCAGGTTTGGGCGCGCGTTTAGTGTGCAAATCTACTGAAAATAGATCTAATAATACGTCTATAGTGATTCCAAGGCAGGATCGATTAAGACTTTGTAACGATGGGGCATTAAAGGTAAGGTCCCATACAAAAAATACACAGTTTATTTTTGTTCTGCTAAACTATTATATTTATGGCAAAATGTGATATAACAATATCTAATTAAGACAATAGAATCTCTCGATTGGCATTTTTTTTAGACAGGTATCGGGAAAAAAATCCAATGGCCGCAATATCGCAGATCCGACCCACTGTGCGTCGCAAAGTTAAGATAAATATAGTGTACCTGCCTGTCCCCCATTACGTCAATTTTTAATGTTCATTCCCCAATCCTGAAAAGGTCCTGGGACCTAAAAAATATTGTCGTAAGGCAGTCTCCATTTTCTGTCTATGTTCCTCGAAGCTTAGGTAAAAAAACTCTACCTATTCCGATCCCTGGTGATTACCGACCCGCACCCCCGCGCGCCCCAGTTAGTATCCAAGAACCGCGTTTAACACTAGTTCCCAGTTAGAAGTTTTTTTCATATGCGCGCGTCTTTTCTGCTGCAATTTTTTTGTATTAGTTCCTGTCATAAGTGTTTACTTACGTCGTAGTATCTGTGTAATGTCTCTGTGCCCCGTTTTTAAATAATAAATACACATAGTGCTCCACCGACTGGCTTATTTATTTAGCCTAGCCATATAATCCATAATAATATTCTAAGAGTGTTTGAATAATAAAAATTGTCACCGACATTTTATAGAGATAACTAACCTGAAAATTACTCATATTGTCTTGTTTTTGCATTTGCATTTTGTATTTATAAAATACGCTAACTTAATGAAGGTTAGACGTAGTTTTTTTTATTGGCAAAGCACTACTGTAGCGGTTATTTTGTATCATAAATAACATAACCTAATACAATCCCAATCTCAAAATATAGTATACCAAGTGGGCAAGATGTGTTGGATTTAAATTATTTCTTTAGTAAGGACTTAAACTCATATGTTCCAATATGTAACGAAGTAATGATTTATGAGTAAACATTTTAGTTACTTTATTACACCACGTTTAAACATTGATATAATTTTTTATGTTGATTTTATTTTGGTTATAATATGGCAAAAGTCAATAAGTGGCGTTATCAACTCCAATAAACCATATGTCTGGGTAATGTACACCATGGGGCCGTAATAGCATAATGGTTCGACTTACCGCCTCAAGCGTGGGCCATGAGTTCGACTCTGCAGCAGCGTGGTGAACTATTCCCTAAACCTTCGCCTGAGAGGAGACCCGTGCCCAGTAGTGGGACGTACAAATGAGTTGATTATGATGATGGTGATGATATATACCATAAAAAAAGCGGTTTCCTACTCTTACCGAACAGGGTGCGCGTGCGCGGCGTACAATGGACCGCAGGCGCTGGGCTCAGAGGCGTAGGGCTGCGTGAGTTGTGGGCAGGGCTCCGGAGGAGGCACCTCGCGTCTACGTGGCGTGTTGCGTTGCTGACTCTGCTCTGGGGGGCTGTGGACAATTTTTGCAATGGTAAACACAGTTAATTATTATATGGTGTTAGGATTTGTATGGACTTAACAACAACCAAACACTTTCGTCACAACAAAGAACACTAACGTTTTAAATTCTTTGTAAAAATTTGTAGTTTCTTTTGTTGTAGGGACAATAAAGTGTTTACATAACTATTCTGAATAACTTTTTTGGATATAATTTCAAGTTACGTCTTTTTGTGATAAAAGGGACGAAATTGGAACTTAGGCTTGCTCGAAACAGGAAGAAGCAAAAGAAATTAAATTTAAAAGGCCAGCAGGCTTAACATAAGCACAAACATTTTTTCTCTTGTCCACCTACTATAGCATTAGTCTGCGCGAAGACCATGCTCATGACTGTACAAATAAAGTAATTTTTTTAAAGGAAATTTTCAGCTTGAACAAGACGTCTTCTTTTATTTTTCTCTTCGTGCTCATGTTAAGTTTGCTGAACGCCATTAAGTACTATTTGAATCTCTTTAGGCAAATGAAAATCGAGGTCAGGTAATTTTTATTGATTTATTAAATTTATTTTAGAGCTTACTACAATTTATACCGCAATATAATAGTGATTATATAAACTGTGATATTAAGTAATAATTCTCCTTTTGAAAGGGTTCGTCCAGGCAAATATTGCCACCTTACCTATTTCTGCCGCCAAGCAGTAATAAGGCCATTACACTGTGTTCCGGTTTTGAAAGGTAAGAGTGCTGGTGATATTACAGGTACATGAGACTTATCAACTTATGTCTCAGGGTGACAGGCGGGCGTTGTGGGAGTGCCCCTCAGATCTTGAGATTTAAAGCTGGCACTGTAATAGCGATGGATAGGCGGGACGCTTAACACCAGGAGCACGACTTGTCCGTTTCGTCACCAGGTGTAACAATAAAAAGATGAAATGTTTTTTATAATATCAAATGATGGGATGTACAAGTCGTGCGCTTGATGGTTAGCTAGCTACACGCCATAACAGTTGCAGTGCCACTCAGAGCTTTAAATCGTAAAGATCAAAGGGCACTGCCACTGCGCCCGTCACCCTGAGATATAAGTTGACACGTCTCATGTGCCTGTAATTTCACAATCTCTACTGACAGATAATCAATTAGTAAGAAATAAGTGTTGACATGTAAGTATAGTATACGAGTATTCATTCCTATTCATAGCTTCATGTTCGTTCTGTGACAAAACAAAATGTTAATTTTAAAAGATAGGCAGTAGATAAGTTGCAATGTAATAATAACGCCCGCCCAGTAGGTGGAGTCATGTTACTGTTAATTCTTTATTGTGACAAGTCGCGACAAATGGTGCACAGACGCAGCCACGCGGTTATTAATCGATTCTACCAGGAAGTCGCATAGTTTATTATAGTTTTTGTCTCGTACTAGCTTGCGATCGTTTCCATGTGGCGAATGTTTTATTTCTATCATTTTTTGTCATTTTGTAATTAATGGGTCTGGTATTGATTTAGGACTTTCTCGTTTTTGGATTAGTTTGTTCAACTGTTTGATATCGATATTGTTTTTTTTTTTATCTTTTGTAAGCACTATGATAATAGTGTGGAAAAACTATCACTACTTTTAATTATCGATAGACCTTAAGATTTAGTTACTGTATCGATAGAGCTTCTTTTCGATATTATTAATATCACAATTTGACTAATACTATTGATTACTGCCAATAAGTCGAACATCGAATAGAGAATCGATAGTTTAAACATTGATTTACAGCAATATTTGTAATATATACATTCTTGAGTTTCTACCATATGACGTGTTGTTTCCATATAGCAGCGGCTCAGAATGACTCTACATTATTATAATGGTATATGAACTTGTAATCTTGTAGAAATATACCAGATATGTTTGACGACCTGGTAGTGGTTTGTACATCGGTTTTCACGGTGTCACCATCTCTGAGGTTCTAGGTTCGATCCCCGGCCGGATCAACGTAGAAAATTAGCTTTTGTATATTGTGTCGGGTGCGGGTGTTTTGGTTGTTGTTCCCGATTTCCATAAAAGAAGTGCTTTAGTTATATACTTTGGAATCAGAGCAACCGTATATGATGTTGTCTATATTAATTATTTATGTACGTATATACGGTGTGCTTTAAATATTGTAGACAGGATATTTTGCTTCATAGAGATATTATTTCATTTTGAAAAGTAAGTAATAACTGCATGCAAGAATTTAAAACGTTGCTAGCCTCATCTGGAAATTGAACAGTCCAAATCGATGCAGATTGGAACGGTCTATCTAAGGTTTAATTCCATTTAAGTAAAATGCTATTTTAAATTAAAGAAACAGCATGAAAGAGTAAATTTAAATTTAGAAAAATTAATCGTAAGTTGAAATCGAAGTAGATATTTGTACTCCAAGATCCGGGTCCGGCTTTACGGATCATTGTGGTTCAAAAAAATGCTTTTACTATTCAACACTAAAATAATCTTGTGAGCGCAGAAAACTGTTGATGATAATGAAACTGTAACCAAACTAGCGGGTTTTCCTCGCAACAAATAAGTAGGCATCCAACTGATTTATTTGCTATTAACCAATGCAAATATAGGTAGCGGTATGTTATGGCGCTTCGGATTGGTCGGGCTTTACACCACTAGAGATAAACCATGGAATACACCAATAACCCGTTGCATAACCAGTTAACTGCAGAGCAAACCGAGCTGGTGATTTATTGCAGCCCGGCCAATGCAGCCGTCAGGGTTTCGTAAACAGTCGCAGACGTTGCTCTTTTGTTTATACTAACGTAAATGTATCGATGTACAGTTGCTGGAGAATATTTTTCAAAGAATGTCTATTTGCTCGGGAACTTTACATTTCTTGTACATATAATAATTATAATAAATTTGTTTGCCATAATTATAATACAACATGCATAGTGTTACAGTAAGTAAGTATCAAAGAATCAGTTGATATGACCGCTGGTACTTAAAAAAAGGAAAACCTGTGCTACAAGTATTAGCAAACCTTCCAATGGCGTAGTAAAACTTACAATTGTCGTTATTTTATTTATACATTAAGCAAAAATAATAATAATAACAAGTAGTAATTTGTGGAGACAGCAAATGAGTAAAATTAAATTAATCTATCTAAAATATGTTTAACTGCCTCTGTGGCCAAAAGGTTACCATACTGGACAGCCACGCAGAGATCCTGGGTTCATATCCCAGGTCGGGAGAAATATGTGTATGGCCTACATTTATTTCTCTCGTGAGTTTGGATGTAATTTGTGGTTCTTTATGTGTGTGTTCATGGCACCCGCAATACAGGGTTTCCCTATTGCGGGGCTATAGTGTGTTGCGTTATTATATAACTGATTGACGCTGTCGGAAATTTATTTTGTACGCATCTACTGTTTTGAAGATGAACTAAGGACCAAGACTAGAAGATCGGACAACGGAGCCAAAATGGAGCTGGACAGGACATATTACGAGGCGTGGTTGATTATAGAAACGTTGCACAAGATCGTGGTGGATAATACGGGACGCCTAAGCAGCTGTGACGGCAATTTTGTCGGGACCTTTATTTAAATTTCTAGGTTATCTTTATGATATGGCAGAAGTGTCTTTAGATATTAATTTCCTGTTTAGTTTAACTAACTTTATCAAGTATTTAATTCCATTTTTGCAGAAGCTGCCTATGCAGCTAGCCACCACAGAGGCTTTCGAAATCAAGTACCAAATTTGACTCCGACTTGAGAAACATCGATACATTTTCATAGTTAGAGCCTAAATGTGAGAATTGGACAACCGACGCTTCAATCAGATATTTTTTTATAATACCGAGTGTTACTCAGAGCATTACATTTTTTAAGAATTTCTCTAGTGCGAGGCTATCAGTGTATGCGTTATAAATACCATAGATCTGAGGGGTACTACTACTCCGCCTAGCACCTTGAAACATAAGTCGAAGTTGACAAGTCTCATGTGCCTGTAATTTCACCAGCACTCTTTAAAACGGAATGCAGTAATGGTCAAACTACTACTTGGCGGCAGAAATTGGCGGTACTTGCCTGGATAAACTCTTTCACATGAAGCTCTACTGCTACAAGAATACTACTGTTACATATGTATACCCTAAGGGTCGTTAGGGAGGGTTACTGTAATCAAAATTTATGTAGAAAAGAACGGGGATGCTTTATATGTACGTATGAAACAAATAATAGTGAACATAATCATAACGGTCAGCATATACAGGCGGACGGCGGGCGAGAGCATCGAAGAGGATCTTATGCCGATGAATGATGTCCCTTACGATACCGCCAGCGTCTGCCAGCGTAACGCAGGATCTGCTGGAATGCCGCAGCGTCCACCGACATGGTCACCCGGATTTCATTCCATTCCGCTTGCAATTACCGTTACCCCGACGCTATTGGCCTTAATGGCTGGCCCTAATTCTCCAAGTACTGATAATCATAAACAATTACCAATTATGCTGACTCTAAGTATGTTAAGTAGTACATCGCTAATGCTAGCTGAATAGGGTTTATTACCAAATGACGAAAACTAATAGGCAAAAAACAATGTTTTTGAATAACGTTTCTGCACTCGTCTGTAGCACGCTATGTGCAACCTGACATATAAACCAACAACGTAAAGCGTCTGTACTGGCGGCAACAGAAACGAAATAAATCTTATGCCCCGAGTGAACAGTCATGGCAATCGCGAACGGCGATTGGATGTAAAACAGACCACTAGTTAACCGATCGATGAGGTAGGCTGGGCACCTACCACGGGTGATTTATTATTTATATGTTGGGTGCATTACCAATATTATTTTATAAACTGGATGACTGGTTGTGGCGTTTGGCAACATTTTTCATACTTGAGTCGTTTATTTATAATGTGATGGGGAAGTAGAACTTAAAGTTTTCGCCTTAGTAAGTTTTAGCCTCGTAAAAGAGAAGGCATGTCACATTGAACAAGGTGTCGGAAAATCCAGAATGATGTTTAGTACTGTAACAAAAGCTATTAAAAGAAGATCGGTCAAGTAATAGTAAAAGAGGGTAATTTCGATACTTCCAATGAACTAAGCCAGCTTAATTTTTAGTAATTTATATTATATTATGTACAAAATCCTTATTTATATTATTTTATTATGCTCCATCAATTTATTATTTTATATATTCACAAAATTTAAAGAGTATAATTATAAGGGAGTATAAATATAATTAGTAAATAAATAAAGCTGTTTTCATTTATCATCATCTCATCCCGTTAACACACACTGCTGAGTATACGCCTCGTCTTTTACACGCCAGTGCAATCGGCTCTGGCGAACCTCATCTATAGTCTTCCGGCCACCCAGAAGATATCGTCCGACCATCTAGCTTCTAGCGAGGTGATGTGCCTCGGGGACGTCTCGCTCCTACCGGGTACCACTTAGTGACCGCCTTGGTCCATCGGTCATCCTCCCGCCTAGCAACGTGTCCTGCTCATTTCCATTTTAGGCTCGAATCCGTATACCGATCTCTACGACTTTTGTTCGCTATCTGTTTACATTAAAAAACAGAAAAGACCAAAAATTCAGTTGACGTAATGTCCATTGGAGGTATCGATTTGTTGGAGATAATTATAAATTATTAATGTTTAAGGTATAATTATTGTTGTTTTCTCTGTTGAAAATCATCCTGCTTGAAGTTAATTCTAAAAAAACATGAGTTAAAAAGATTCGAAAAACTTAATACTTTGCAGCAAAGCAGATAAACGTGGTCTTTGACCCCCTTTGGCCCCTTTTTGCAAATATGAGTTCAATGAGATCATAAGCATATCGTAACGGAATGCGAAAATACTAAACACAAACGTTGATCTGAAATTTCACTCCACAAAACGTAACGTCTACATAGTGCGTAGTTAAACGTTTACAGCAAATGTAAATTAAATCTTTCGTTGCTCGTCCAATAACGCATCCTGGTCGTAACCTCAGGGAATCTACATTCGTGTAGTTGTAAAGGAAACATAGTGTAGTAACTGTCAGTATAACTCTTTCTAATGCGACACCACGAAACGACATAGGCTCGTAAAATTATATTGTCACCAAGTGTTGAAATGACTATGCCAGTGTATAAGAATCATACAAGGACAGGAATTTTGAAGCGGATATTAAACTTTGGTGTTATTTTGATTTCATGACGAATAACGTATACATGTGTGGTTCGTATTATTTTTAACCGACTTCAAAAAAGGAGGAGGTTCTCAATTGGACTGTATTTTTTTTTGTATGTATGTTACGCGATAACTTCGGCATTTCGACTGTGGACTGGCAACCAGTACTATTTCAATTTTTTAAAGATTTCATACTCCGCAGCTTTGCAAGAAATTCAATTTCAGATACATTTAATTTTAGCGCCAGAATCACCTTCATTCAACTTGTACTAACTTCTGACCAGATGTTATATAAATGATGCAAACAATTATTTTGTTCATTCGGTAAATGATTAAAATTGAGATAGTACTGGTTGCCAGTGCACAGTCGAATTGAGAACCGATTTTGATAAAGATCATCAAAATTTTTGTTGTAAAAGCTGAGGTACCCCAGTGTTGGTTTTATTTAAATTTGAAGAAAATATTCCACCTTTAAGCAAACTAGCAGATGACTCCGGTTTCGCGCATTTTCCGGTAACCGATTTCAATAGAACTTGGCAAATAGATGTAATTCCACGAAATTTTGAGGTCAGTTTTTTTTAATAAAAAAGTTATTGATTTCTAATACTGCATTAAAGCATTAATGTATTTGGTTACGGCGGTATAAAAAAAAATCATAACATCAAAATGCATCATGACTTCAATTGTTGCACGATATTTTTTTAACAGACTTAAAAAAAAGGAGGAGGTTCTCTATTCGAATGTATGCTTTTTTTTGTATGTATGTTACGCGATAACTCCGGTATTTGTGAACCAATTTTCATGATTCTTTTTTTGTTGGAAAGAGGGTACCTTTATAGTGGTCCCATTTAATTTTGAAGAAAATCATCCACCTCTAAGGGTGGCTGCTCACGCATGAAGATTCAAATTTATAAATAGCGCCAAAATTTTATTATAAGGAGCAATAATTATAATGGTTGATTTTGCTATTCTCTTATTCAAGGCGTTTTTCTCTCTCAATATACATACTTTTAGTAGTGAAAACCGATTTTTTTATTCTCTTTTTTTTTTTTATATATATATAATAGACACACGCTTGGCCACAATCTCACCTGATGTTAAGCGACGATGTGACCGACGATGGGACGCGTTTGCCTAAAATATGCCTATTCACTCTAGCCTTGAATAGCCCCAAATTGTACTTTTCGGGAAATACAGATAGAGTAGAGCAGGGTAGAGCATTCCATTCCTTTGCCGTACGCATCAGAAAGGAGGAAGCAAAGCGCTTAGTGCGAATAGGTGGAATATCAACGACATAAGAATGGAGTGCTCCGGACCCTCTAGTCGACCGAAGGAGGAACGGTGAGGGCGGAACCAAATTGAAAAGTTCCTGCGCACACTCCCCGAAATGTATCCGATAGAAAACCGACAAGCAGGCTACTTTTCTGCGATGATCGAGATTTTGGAGCTTCGACTCCACAAGAGGATTATTGTTAATAAGTCTCTTTGCTTTACGCTCCACCGAGTCCAAGGCAGCTAACTGGTATTGGGCAGAGCCGTCCCAAAGGTGGCAGCAGTACTCCATACAGGATCGAACTTGTGCTTTATATAGATTTAAAAGCTGTTCAGGTGTGAAGTACCGCCTGACATTGAAAAGTATGCCTAGTTTTCTGGCAGCAGTTTTTGCCAAGCACTCGATGTATCGCCCAAAGTTGAGGTTGGATGATAAGTCCAGACCAAGTAGCTCAAGGTGGTCCCTTCTCTCCTGTGTCAAGTTCCGTATAGTGTCTAACTAGGGGATGAAGCCGGGTTTGCGCACTTCCCGATAACCGATTTCAAAAAAACTTGGCAAATACTTTTGAGGTCGGTTTTTTTAGTACATTGTACTGAGATTATTTTATGATACCGAGAGAGGCCGGGACGAACAAGTCGTAGCCATGGTGGTAAGCGACACGCCTGCATCATCATAGCAGTCGCAGTGACTCTTAGAGATTTAAATTGCAAAGTTCTGAGGGGAACTGCCACTGCGCACTAAGAGAAACATAAGTTCACAAGTCTCATGTATCTGTAATTACACTAGTACCCTTACCTTTCAAAACCGAAACGCAGTAATGCTTACATTACTGCTTGGGGGCAGAAATAAGTAAATGGCAGTACATCCCTGGAAAAAACTCTTGCACAAGGAGGAAGGAAAACACTGTATCGCGGGTGACATGGACACTTATTATAAACTCATGGACCCAATACACACAGACCACAAATTACACCTAAGCTCACGAGAAAAATAAATATAAATGATTCCCAGCTCGAGAAACGAAACCGGGACGTCTGCGTGGCAGACTAGCGTGATGACCGTTCGGCCACGGAGGCAGTCACTATATAATGCTAGCATTATATACCGTTTTTATACCTTTTTAATTATATATTTTTTTTCCATTTCAATTAAAAATTATAACAGCACCGTGTCATTTCGAAAACTACGCGTGAATGTCGTAAAATAATGCTAAAAGCGTAAAATTGTCGCGGCCACTGAGTTACGGGTGGCGTGCCACAGGGGGCGGATTTGATGCCGTGCACACAATGTGGTTTCGCTTACAGCTCATTAAATAGCTCGTAACTCTGGCACGAAAGAGTTAGGGGACATTTAGTGGAGCCATCCGTGATCATGTTTTGAAATATTTAAGTGTTTCATTGCCGTTTTATTCAATAAAAATGAACGAAGCTAAAAAAAGGCAAGCGGGTGAGGTAAATAATGAACTGTACTCTCAACAGTCGTAAGTTAGTTTTTCAAAGGACATTTTTTATTCGAGATTTTAAGCCGGTGCGAAAGTAAAATGTCAACTTGTATATTAATATACAGTGTGGAAAAAATCAATGGGACATGAAGGGGAAATACCTTAAATGCTTAATTAAGATAGCTAATTTTAATAATAAAGGAAAAAATATTTTCATTTTCTTTATAAAATATGAATAACAGCATTCACAGAATTTTTGAAAAACTCGTCTAAACAGAGAATTGAAGCGACTAAAAATGCAAAAAATATACTCTCACTATTTTATTGTACCAATGGAAAAGTCAATAATAATATAAAATTAATATTAGGTTTCATGGTTATCTTTAATTTTAAGACACAATGTTTATTGTAGAGGTTTTATCCTTATTGATCATATCCAATATAACCGACTTCAAAAAAGGAGGAGGTTCTCAATTCGTCTGTTGTGCCTTTTTTTTGTATGTATGTTAAGCGATAACTCCGGTATTTGTGAACCGATTTTCATGATTCTTTTTTTGTTGGAAAGGAAGTACTTCCATAGTGGTCCCATTTCATTTTGCAGAAAAGTATCCACCTCGAAGGGTGGCTGTTCACGCAAGAAGATTCATTTATATAAATAGCGCCTAACTTTAATTTAGGAGCAATTACTTTAATGGTTGATTTTGCTTTTTCTCCAGTTCAAGGCGTTTTTCTCTCCATATACTTTGAATAGTGAGAACCGATTTTTATTATCTCGAGTGTCAAGTCCTGTGTAGTGGCGAACTAGGGGATATTTCAATAAAACTTAGCAAATAGACGTAATTCCACTTACTTTTGAGGTCGGTTTTTTTAGTAAACATTCTGTGAATGCAGTATTCATATTAAGAAAAATACAAGCATATTTCCTTTGGTTAAAAATAGCTAGCTTAAGCATTTACGGTCCTTTTATGTCGATGTTTCTAGTCCCATTGATTGTTCCACCCTATATATATATATATATATATATATATATATATATATATATATATATATATATTGTGCTTACCAGTCATCAGGATCGCAATCCCTGAAGCCTTTTGCAAATGGATTGCTGGCTATCTTCAATTGTGTTATCTGTAGCAAAATACAGTATACATTAGTGGTAACTACGGGTTCAGCGTGATGACAAAATACTGTTTCAGTAAAATTGCTCTTGTGTGGAACACCATCAGCCTATTGCAGTCCACTGTTGCACACAGGCCTCTCTTAATGCGCGAAATTTCGTCCGGTCCTCAACTTATCGCATCCATCTGCTGTTACCAGTCTTTCGCAGATGGTCACTCCATCGGGCAGGAGGCGTTCTACACTACGTTTGCTGAGCCGTGGTCTCCACTCAAGAGTTCATTTCCCGCATCGATTGTCGGTTCTTCGACAGAGTATGTTGTGTGGATACAAAAATCTTAAGATATGATAATTTTGCTCATGACACAAAAAAGTTGGTACTCATTGGCTTACCCTATGGTTCTGGTAGGCGGTGACGGCGGTGAAGCCAGTCTCTTGGAAGACGAAGGTGCGGTAGGGCACCGTGCCGGGCGCAGGGCCTTGCCCGTCGGCCGGAAGGTACACCACATGCAGACGCGGTTGGTAGCGATGCATGGAGTTCAATATTATCTGCTCCAATAGAATTTTTTTTTAAATAGCTCTTACGTATTGGTTTGATAGCGACTCGATTCATAGCTATTTAAATTCTTAAGTTACTCTATTGAATATATTATCCAATCATATCATGCCAAAATTGCACACATGAGCAAATAACAAGAAGAGGTTTAAAAAGCTTGTAAAAAAAAAAACAAACGAACGAATGTTTGAAGACTGAAAATTCATTCAATTGCAAAAGAACTTACATGTCCGTTGTCATCAAGCTGATTGTTGGTGAGTTTCAACTTGTCGAAGGACACGAGCTGGCGCATCCAGTGGCTGCCAGGAGCAGGGGAGTCAGGGTGGACGTGGATGCGTGGCGGGGACACAGGGTCCGCTTTGCCCGCTACAACCCAGCTTGAGCTATGGACAATAAATTCCGGAAACATAATTCGATCCACCACGCATTTTCAGTATTAAGTAAGCTTATACAATGTTTGTTGCTCAAAAACTATTACACAAATTTGGAACTAGTACACTATAAACTTCTTTTCCATAAGTCCTTGTTGGAAATTTGGATTTGCAAAACCGGGGAAAAACCGTTTTGTTTGATGATAACACTAGTTTTGTATTTTAGCCTTTTACGACAAAAATGCGAGGTGGCTCGAATTATATGTCCGGGAGTATATTACAGAATATTGTAACCACTATTTGGTGGTTATACCACAACAAAATATAAATCATACTTCCCGCTGTAGTGGAAATAAGATACTTGTAGCGTTGTATCTCGGTCGTCTCTCTGCTAGATTCCTTTTTCTTGGAATCTATGCCAAATAAGTTAGAAGTATTTAAGGTAAAAAGAAATATATAATAATAATAATGCCAGACAATTACACCAATGTTCTAGTGGCGGTGGGTGAAAAACTAGGGAATTTCCTGTACTATGAGTACCAGAATAACGATAACTCTGCGAACAATATCCAGAATACCCAGACCAGGGCCAACTTAAAAATGTTCGTTTCCTAAATTGACCCAAATTGAGAATCGAACCCGGAACCCCATCAAACACCACTAGTACTAACCGTTGTACCACCGAAGAGCATAAGGACAACCCGTAATCTGAACCCGACCACGCGCCCCCTGCAGGGCTCGTTTCGATATATAGGTAGACAATTCGTTTATTTGCTGAATCACACTACATTACAAACAAGCTTATAACATGACAAAAAAGCTAGCCTAGGTTTGCGGGCATACCCAACACAATAGAACACTCCAGACTTATAAGTGTAGAGTTGATAGTACTATCTATATCAGCAAGAAGAACCTGACTCAGCATTATGCAGCATTATATATATTGAAATACGAGGCGATGATTCTGCTAGGTAGTTCAGAATAGAGAATCAATATGGTGTCAGAATGTTACGTATATAGTTATAATAATATTATCTGTAAGAGTGGTTACAAATTATATAAGCTATAAAAGGTATTTGGAAAGATAAGAAACAGGTGACAGGTGTATAAGTGTGTTAGGAGTTGTGTGATTAAATAATTGTAGATGAATGGGTGTTTTTTTAGAGGTGCGTTTGAGTGTGTAGGTATGTAATAAGTGAGTGGAGCAGGGGTGTATGTATTTTATTTACATATGAATATAATTGAAAAAATGTTTATCTATATAGCAGCAGTAGAGCTCCTCGTAAAAGAGTACGTCCAGGATAGTACTGCCACCTTCCCTATGTCTGCCGCCAAGCAGTAAAGTCGGCATTTCTGTGTTCCGGTTTGGAAGGGTAAGGGTGCTGCTGAAGTCACAGGCACATGGGACTTGTCACCTTATGTCTCAGGGTGATGGGCGCAGTGGCAGTGGACCTCAGATATTTGCGATTTAAAGCTCTGAGGACACTAGAACTGTTATGGATAGGCGCGTAGCTTGCCATCAGCCGCACGACTTGTTAGACCCGTCGCTTAATAATTTATACATATTATGTACATACAGTTTAATTAAAGAGAAAACAAACATTACAAACCTGTGAAAGGCATATCGGTATCTTTTGTCGTCCAGTGGCACAAAGTCCACTAACAACAAATAGTCAGCATTGGGCAACATGCCGCCCAACCTCGCCTGCAGCGCGGGGAACATCCTCCTGCCGGCTTTGGTTACAATCATTTCTGTTCCAAGTTCATGAAAGCTTCTCCAGAGAGCTGCTAGTTCCAAGGTTGCAGTGCATCGCGCGACTGCCGGGTGGAGGGTTACGTTTTGGGTGCCTGATACCTGTTGATATTAACAATGGTTGTTATGAAAATACTTGAATAAATTTAATGGGTCCTCCACATTACTATCGATAGAAAACCGTTTCTTATGAAAATTTTGAGACGACGAACTTTTGTGGACCAAGTTTAAAGGCACTCATTTCGGTCAAAGCTTTTTCTTTCTTCAAGGCGTTCTGTCATTTTACCTAAATTTATGACAAGTGACAAATAAATGTTTGAGCAAATGATAAAATATTCAAAATATCTGAGGAGATCAGAGAAAGAATGATTAAAGTCATTTAAAATCATGTTTTAAGTTAATATCGCCATTTAGTCAAAGCGCGTATTTTTGTATAAATAACAAAAAACTAATAAGGTTCAATGACTTGAAAATTAACTATTACTTTTAGATATAAAAAATGCTTGAGACTATAAGGCCGAAAATTAAAAAAGTTAAAATTGATTATACATAGCATTGCCCTTATTTGAGGTAGTATTAGTGTGTATCTTTTTTCAAATTATAAAGTCTACTTTCCTAAAATTCTCTTCAAGTGATCATTATTTTTCTGGACTCTGCATTTTGTCATAATAAATCTTATGTACTAGTCCAGTCCGTTTAGCTTTGCAGAAACTTACGACTCTTGGCGGCAGCGGCTGCGGCGGCGGAACGGATTGAGCTCCGTGGTCGCGACATGTGCTCTCACTGAGTGCTTGTAGGGGCGAGTACGATGTACCTCGTCCGCACAGTGATGAGTTCTTATAAGGACAAAGAAAAATCTCGTTCAATGATATACAACGATACATTAACTTATGTTTTAATAAAGTACATATTTGGCAAACAATCACCATGTGTAGATGACATGTGTAACAAAGTATTTGCCTTATTTGCCTGCACGACAAATGCGGCAAATACCAATCTTGCGTTAGCGCGCACTGATCGATTTCTTGACGAACATCAAAGAGGCAAATACGCAAGTAAACTCTCCATTAATGGTCACATTCATTATTTTTACTCCTTGTTTGGTCCCATGTGTAGACGGCCATATTTATACGTCAAATATTTTTACAAGTACACAACATATACAAGCAGCCATGTAAAGTCATGATTAAAATTGATTGAATTTAAAATTGATAGTTATTGAACGGTTTAGCTACAAAATTTTACATTAGTTAATAATACTAAATGTTTTAAACTAAAGGGGTATAAATTGGACTTACATCTCTGATAGGGTGGTGCAAAGACGGCAAGTCTGTAGTTGTATCATTGGTGTTGGGCACGCGCTCCACCAAATGGTGCGACAGAAAATTGCTTCGTGGACACTGCGCCGCGGAAACCAGACCTGTTGATAAAATGAAATTATGCAGTTCTTTTGTCGAAGACGTAAAGCAATTCCACAATGGCGAATGAAAATCAACTAGACATAATTAAAAGTTTTTTGGGGCGAGAATGAATATACATTGAAAAAAGCGCAATAGAAATTACGTGAAGTTTTTAAAGTAAAAGTTATAAAAACGGTGGTAACCCTAAAAAGTTACAACTGATGTAATATGTATCTACTGCTGTATTTATAATATAGCACCATATCAGACGTTGGCATTTTTAATGCACACAAACTTTAGAAACCTCGTGCCCAGCAGTGGAGTGTATATAGGTTGATACAGTATATATAAAGTAGTATATGACTCTGAATTCAGTAAGGAAGTAAACGCACTGTGCACAAACCACTTTTCACAAAGTACATATCACAAATTCATTATCACTACACGATTTAAAAGAGACGTTTGACACACTTGCTTCACTTTGTTGCATATAAAGTCAACGGAAGAATAAAACTATAAACATGTGAAGAAAGCAAAATAAACAATCCCATAAAAACCGTAACCGTCCACATCGCGGCGGACATCTCACTCAACTAATTGCTGTAATGGCGGGAAACTCACGCGCATCCAAAATGGCGGCAATAATTTTATCGCACCCTGTCAAGGCAGTATTATAAATAAGCCAGGTGATGAAAACTATACTTACGTAGAAACGACAATGATCTTCGTTTTATTTTCAGTGACGGTTATTTTTGAAATGTTTGAAGTTTATGTCGATTGCAGAGAAAAGTTGAAAAGTATGCTTCAGTAAAATTCTTATGAACTCTTGAATTTATTTTAATCATACTTTTCACTTTAGTATTTTGGGGATAGAGATACATACTATGACTGCAACTTTTTATAAAACTTGCTCAACATATTATCAAAAATATATAATTCAAATAAACAGTTACGATTTGGGTTGTCAATTGTTGAAAACCCCTTAACGACATTTTTTTAGTATAGTTGATGGAGTTCCCCAGGGGATCTTTTTGATGCCTTGATTTCCCTTTCGGTTGCATTTCAATTAACTTGAAATTGAGCAATGTGTTGTGTTTTCTCACGGTGATAGTAATATTTTTACTAATTATATTTTGGCGCCGTGGTAGCATGTAGTCGGAAGCGATAAATTTTTTCGCGTGCGCGCTGAGTATCGCATAATTGTCAGCTTATGAGTTATTTGTGTTCCTCCATGGGCACTAAACTGTCACATTTGTCCGTAAATCAACAAATATAACGCAAGAAATATTTTTGTTTTCAAACGTAAGGGCAGGGCGATTTGTGAAAATTTATACGTGATTCGAATTCTGAAATATTAAATTGTGACAGCGGAAAATGTATGATGTGTTATTTACAATGTTATGTCACAACACTTTTGTAAATCAAGCTTGACGAAAGATTTTTTTTTTGTAGCAGTATAATTTGGAACGCAAAATGCTTTAGAACACAGAAATAATAATTTTTAAATAATTATTGTAAACAAAATTCATAAAGACATTTTCCTTGTAAAAAACAGCAAGCCAAAATCACATGATATCATTGTTTCTCAGTATAATTAGATTTAGTATGTCGGTCAATCACATCGCGCAAATATTGAAGTGGTCATAAATTCTAGAGGTATTGACAGGAGATGCTATTTCCTGTCGTACTTCTGAATCCTCTTATACATTCGCAGCTCTTGCCAAATGCATACTCATGCTCTCATCAATTATTGGAACACTCAATAGGCAGCTGATTTATTATTATGTAAATCTTAATGATATTCTAACACTATATGACGAGTAAAATGGATATCGTCTATATTAGAGGAATAAATAAATAAATAATTATTTATTAGGATTTTAAATTTAGTGGAAGCAAAAAAGAATTCTTTTGTAAGTTTTTTACGATAGTAAGTGACTTGACGAACAAGTCGTGCGCCTGGTGTTAAGCGACATATCTGTCCATAGCAATTGCAGTCATTAATTGCAGAGCTTTAAGTCGCAAGGTCTGAGACATAAGTCGACAAGTCCCATGTGCCTGTAATTTCAAAGTTTCAAGCAGTAATACTCGGATTACTGCTAGGCGGCAGAAATAGGTAAGGTGGCAGTACTTCCCTGGACGAGCTCTACTGCTACTAAAAATGAAATTAATTATTAAGAGTTTAAATTTAGTAGAATTACAGCAAAAATAAGCGTAGGCTACTCATTAAACTGACATGAGACCACGTAGGTATCGAAATCTGTGTCGACAACATTTAGAAGGTATTGCAATAGAATTTAAAGTATATTAAAAAGGTCTTATTATTAATACAAAGATGGAATAAACATAAAGAAAATTTCCTTCGCTGCGACTGAATTCGAACTAACGTTTGTTGCCTCATCGAGTGAAGAAACTTTCATAAATGTCTCACAGGTGGCGCCACGGCAAGAAAGTCGCTTAAAACCATTTCAAAGATCTGCAATGGGCATATAAGGGTAATTCGTAAAATCAACTGACTCGATCTATAGCTCAGTTGGTGATTTGAATGTCCTGTCGGATCGGTAAAATTCTTTGTGTTTGTTTTTTCCAACAATAATTATAAGAATATCACAATATTCAATAAAATGAATTAAAGCTCGTATGATTCTAAATTGAGTCATAACAAAACAATATACGTTATATAGAGTCACCAAGGTCTTAGAACTTAATCAGTTGCTCAAAACGTAGGCATAAACATGTATACTAGAGACATTAGAGGTGGTAGACCAATTATAATCTAAATCTAAATTGGGCATTTGTAACAAAAGGAGCGGCAAAGGCACGGGCACTTCCTCGGCAATAAATCCGCATTGATTGAGAGCTATAAATTTAAACGCGGGCGCCGCTGCGGTTGCGCACCTTTTAAGGGTGATACGGGTAATAATCCAAGAAATGTCATCACTATTACTTTCACTTGAGGATTACAATTGTTACTTTGCAGTCATACTGACTTGATAATAAACAAAAATGATTACAAACATAAAAATTTTGGTTTTTAAATGTGGGAGTAGTGCGACCAGATTTAATTTGATGATTCTGCTAGTCGTAGGACTAAAAACTGCTAAAATCTGTGAAACTTTGCAACACTTACAATATATCTGGAAATATTTTTTTTTACGTTTGTGATACGGACATTTGTCCATCATGCCTGTTGATTGGCTATTTTTTGTTGGAAGCTGTCAATCGGTCATTTCATGCGTTGCTGTGTTCTTGGTATTGTTGTATATTTGTTATTTGTTGTATTTTTTCATATTTGCGCAGAAAACAGAATTAAATGTCTAGTCAACGACTACAAAGAAAATGTGCCTACATACAACAACTTGAAAGAGAACAAACATGTTCGGGGAATCCCCTAAAATGAAGAACTTGTGCTTCTGCTTTTTGAATTATCCATTGAATTTGAGTACATGAAGATTCCAAGTGTAATTTGTTGACATTTTCAGTAAGAGTTTGTTTGCTAATGATAGTGTATTATTATTAGTTAGTGACTGAAACAAAGCAAGAAAAATAACTTGGCTTCACTAACTTTGCGATACACTTTGCAGACAAAGAAATTGTCCATACATTTACTGTAGTCCATAGATGTACTGATTATAGTTGAAAAAAAAAAATTAAGTGTATTTGAAATTTTAAATATAAATCAAAAACCTTTGACATTTAAAATTTGTGAACTAAAAAGTCCCCAACATCGATTTGTGTTCTTATCCACAAAACTAAAGAGATAACGGTTTGCACGAATGTTGTCATCTGTTGCAAAAAATTTTGAAGTGGCAGCCCTGGCCGGGGACTGCCACGTGTGGTAGTCGTACGACACGTTTGATTTACGCCTCGGGGATACAAATTGCTCCAACGCAAACAAACGCATTATTACGCACTGATGCTTCAGTGTCTGTTGCACTAATCGTGTTATTGTAATCGAGAATGACTATGCGTTTGATTGGAAAGAAAATTACTACAAAGGACTTTTTCATTAAATGAAATATTTCAAAACTATTATTTGAGTTTCAAACCTCGATATTTAGATAAATATCTTTATCTAATGTTTCACGGTCGTCAATGTATTGTCTATTTTAAGAATTTTCAGAGCTATCTATCGGAAATACCTTTACCTTAGTAATGAATGGTACTTAATGTTTTGGGACCATCTTCTCGTTCGCTGATTTAGAAATCACAAAATACGCACTTGTAATTAATTTATTCATTAATGGTGCCTAATTTAACTTGCTTATTTCATAACTACCTTAAGTAGTTATCGTTAGGCTGTAATAAATAGCTTCGAACCAAACTTTGTAGCAGCAGAACCAGCATGGGCACCTCGTTGCTAAATTAACTCCTACTAATTTCAATAATACGTTTTTTTGCATCGTCTGGTAATGCCTAATGATACATATCATGAATCATTTCACTTACGATCTCTTCGAATGTCCGTCCTGCTTATAAATAGAGAAGTGCCGCGAATTAGTGTTGGAGCGAAAACGCTTTGATCACGCGCCGCGTCAACATTGTTCGCGGGCCTCATTAAGCAGGCGATCGACAAACGTCATTACGAGAGTGGTGGTGAAATACTTGAGAGCAGCCTGGGAGTCTAACCCGTTCGGTCCGGAAGGAATAAAACAGTTTTCATGACTTCGTGAATGGAATTGTAAGACAAAAATTTTAAATATCCCTTCATATAACTACTTGTACAATTGCTGCTCATCAAAAATAGTGGCCCAATCCAAAATTGATTCTTTTTTTGATTTATTACTGAGATTCATTCCGAAAAATGCCAAATTTTATTGTGATTGCGATTCCAAGATATTCATTGGTTAAAACAATCTGATGAGAACATTGGTATGGTCTACAATTCGTCAACCTTGCATTCGCTTCTTAGCTTTTTAAACCACTATTCTAGACAGCTATCGAATGTTGATGCAAAAAAGTCTACAAGTATAGTATAGTATAGGAATCCATCACCATCATCATCCTAAACGATGTAGTACATCTTCTTTCATCTATTTGTATACGTCAACTCGTTGTTTACCGCTTTCATTCTGATTGCACTTCATATTCGACCAAAACGAAATGTTTAAAATGTAGAAATAGTATAAAAGAACAATTCAGGAGAGAGTTTTTTGAACTAGTCGTTAAACTAACATTTTTTTTAAAAGTGCGCATTTGATCTCCATCTCACCTGATGGAAAGTGACGATGAGGTTGACGATGTAGCCTGCACACCTAAATAACGCTTAATCAGTTTCTGCTTAAAAAGGCATAAGTTATAAGCGTTTGGGGCATAAACACTTATGGATTAATTAATTTAATTACGGATAGATGTCAAACAAAATAGACGATTTAATCATAACCAGGAATCTCTAAAATATAAACTAATAACAAGTCTGACGTAATCCCAAACACAAGTAAACTAAAGTTACAAACAACGCGTACGTATGATCAATATGGCTTCAGCACTACATTCTGATGTGTTCTAGGAAAGCATCAGGAAAGCATTGCTAGTGTCCCAGCGTTAACGTCAAGCTGACGTCGTGTTGTGACTGCTGATTGACCGATGCTGCCAACTATAGCTATTCTGGGCGCGAACTGCGCAAGATTCAATTTTGATACCACGAATTTATAGATGTGGCTAGGAAGTCTAACGAAGATCATAGAATAGTATCGGAAGTGGGACTCCTTATTGCAGAAAACATTAATGAATATGTGAATATTTGCGCAGTTTACTTAAAACTTGGAGATTTGTTTTCTTTTGAATGTGTGGATTGAATTTGAGTACACTATACTCTGGAAATTAATAAAGTCCTTCTGACTTATATCTACAAAGATGTATTATGGATTCTCGGTCTGTAAGTCCCAGCACTATTGGATTCAAAATATCATCGATACATAACCTCTTGTGACGTCACAAAAACTAATTCCCAATCTTTGACACAGTAGATTGCATAACTAACGTACCAGATGCCAGCAATGGCAGCCAGGGGGCTGGCGTAGCCATCGCCAGTTGGCAGATGTGTCGGTCAATCAGCAATCATAACATTGCCTGGACCGACGTGAGATCGCAGTAATTAGTACAAAATGTGTCGATTGCATGTATATAGGTACAATAAATTAAGTAATACTAAATAAACTAAAAAAAATCTGAAACACGATCTAGAAATAAATTTCAAAAAACCAAAATAATTCAATTTAGACCACATCAAAAGCAATCATTAGATTTAAATAAAATTGCAAATAGTCTCAATATAGAAGAAACAACATATTTTACATTATTGGGTATATATAACATTGGATTCACATTAAACTTGGAAAAACCGTATTGAAATGATCAAATTGTCCAAGTTTATGTACGCACTAACCGTTCTAAGAGCCAACACCAAACGCGAATGTACACTCTCCACATACTACGCATATGCATATGCGTGGCTACGCTACGGCGTCATTATGTGGGGCCGTAGCACCGAAGCAAATGATCTTTTTATCATCCAAAAGACATTTTATAAACGAAAAAATGTTGATTCTTCCATCTATATACATCGTGGGAGCTGCCATGTTTGTAAGACAACATTTGGACCTTGTTAAATTCGTAGAAAGCACACGCCGAAACAGAAAGCTCGTATTACCAACGCCAAAATTGGAAATGTTTAGAGATAGCCCGCTCTGTAGTTGCATATTACTTTATAATAAAATACCAGACGCCCTCAAGAAAGTAGAAAGTGACGTTTAAAACCAAACTGAGGTCTCTCTTGTTAAATGGATGTTACCACTTCATAAACTCTCCTATAAGCCCAAATAGTCCGGCTTCTGGTATGTAATTTTAAGAGTATTTAATGATGCAAAGTCTATTAATGTTAATTATAAGATGCTATATGTATTTGTTCCTAATTATTATTATTATTATCTTTAACAATAATTAATTGCTGCACCCCAAAGGGGTATGTATGTACTTATTAATATTTGTACCTACATTGTTTGCAAATGAATAAATAAATAATTATACTCATACTCATGATACAACCGACAGGACTACTGGAATTTTTTTTGTTCATGTTCACTCAGAGCTTTAAACCGCAAAGATCTAAGAAGCACTGTAAGCTTCATTCGCATCATTCTTCTTTTTAATTTGGTCGAGTATTACTTATTTGACAGGATTGTTTCGGACGGATGTGAGACGAAGAACGAAAGTCCAGCCATTCCGAATCCGAGAAATGACATTCCGAAATATCACAGGGATCATTTTATCTTTTTTTTATAATATCAATATCAACAATGACGAATATGTCGTGCTCTTGATGGTAAGCTACACGTCTGTCTGTAACAGTGCCACTCAGAGCTTTAAATCGCGAAGATCTGAGGGGTACTGCCCCTGCGCCCGTCACCCTGAGACATAAATCCCATGTGCCTGTAATTTCACCAGATATCTCCAGGTGTATAAGCGATATTCGTATAGATATTTTCTGGGATTTGAATTGGACTTAGTGCGCAATCAACATCCGAAGTGGGTCCGAATTTTCTAGATTTGTATAGTCTCGGATTCACACGCGCTTATCCTTCAAAACAGAGAATGCAGTAAAGCTCACATTACATTACTAGGCACGAAATGGCATTCCCTGGACGAACTCTTTCACAAGGAGCTTTATTGCAACTTATATAGATAGCATACCCATAAAAATGCATTGTTTACGTTGCATGCATACTATTTTTAACTAATTTCTCAACCAGCTTAGAAAAAGAAACAAACAATATTTGTTAGAGTTGTAATTTTAAATAAAAATTACAGTATATTAAGTATAGAAATAGAAATGACGAAGATAAAAATAAAGAAGTCTTAATACATAATGCGTAAAATGGAATACTTTTCCACAGAGATTGACACTATAGAATCGGTAAATCGAATCGGCTATTGTGTATCTCGCTACAATACGAGTGCATACACCTTGCATGCTGGTCGATTTCTTTTGTCTTGAGTTTTGCATACCAGTTTTGGAGTAATTATTCAAGTTTCATTGATTTTATGCTTTGTTGTTGACATTTCGTTCGGTTATTGTTGATTTTTTAAATTTCTTATGTAGTTTTTTGAGTAACTTGATAATATAATAATCGAATCCTTCTTATTTAGTTCATTATTTGCTCTTAAATTATTGTCACTAAATTCATTCTCTCTTCTTTATCAATTATAAGATATTTAAATCGATTTTTGTTAATTTGATTTTACGTCACCATATCCCTAGAAAATTCAAATTTCAAACGTCACCGTACCCATGCTATGTGAAATAAATTTTAATCCAACATAGATTACTGTAGACTTTTTTTATGTTACCAAGTGACTGGACGAACAAGTCGAAGGCCTGGTGAAACAAATCGAACGCCTGGTGGTAAGCGACACGCCTGCCCATAGCATCAAATGATGTGCAGAAATAGATGAATGATAATGTAAGCAAATAAACCATCCATTATCAGAACTAGTTGTACTATAGCTTCAAGATAATTCCAAAGTCTTCAGCCAGGTCAAGCACCGACGAGGCATTTTTTGATATGTATGGGTTTTTAATACAGTGCCTAGTATATTGACTACTATGGAGCCAGAAATGCTAATATACTAAGCCCAAAAATACTCAATAAATTACCTACAGATTTACGACTTCAATTCCATAGTGTGATCTGTGATAATGAAATAAAAGCGTTTTATAAAAAGCAACCAGCCTGTACATTCATTGCAAATGTATTTGTAAAGGACAGGATAATACGAATACCATCTTATTGCAACAAAACCAGTACATTCTCTCTCGCTCTAGCTCGTACCTAATTACATACCAAGCTTTTAAATATAAATGTAATTCAGAAATAATTTATTAACTTAGCCTACCTATTATATAAGATGTGTCTTTATAAGAGAAGTGCCTGCGCATCATAAATTAAAGCCGCATTTTATTTATTATTATTCATTTTACATATAATTACAAAATTCTAACTCTTCGGTCTATTTACATATTAGAAACTGTCATGTCTGATAAAAACCATTTAAATATTTTTGAATTTGTAAAAAGCGAACGTCGAAATACAAAACTAGTACTTACTACCTATTCCAATTAGAAATGTTTAGAGAAAGCTCATTCTAGAGATATATATTAATTTATAATAAAATACCACACTCCATAAGACAGAAGAAAATGATAACACGTTTAAATCAAATTAAAGTCCCTTTGGATAATTGTGTGCTACTACAGTGTGAGAGACTTTATGGACTTTCCTATAAGATGATGTGAAAGAAGTGATAAACGCTTCAACTCTTCCATAACATTTCAAGAACCTTTAGTCTGTGTTCTGGTTTTGTTAATTATTCGAGAATACTATTAATTTGCTACACCCCAATGGGGTTTGTTTTGTAACTTGATAATGACCTGTGTAACGCCTGTACTAACATTGTTTGCAATAAATAAATCAATAATGTTAAGTTCTAAATATTGTGTACTTTGTAGACTGTTTGGAACTATTCTTAAATTTAACTTGTCAGGTTCCGATTTACAATGTGTCACATTATAAACACCTCAAAGGTTTCAGTGTCTTAATAACTATGTATCTGATAGAATGTGTCAATATGAAATAAATGAAACGTAATAAAAAAATAATAACATTCAAATTAGTTACACAATACAAATTAGACAATAGAAGATTTTTTCTTTAACATAAAATAAAAATAGTACCTGTAATGCTGATTAGATACAACCTGCAGTTGTTAATAACCAACAAGGAAATCTCAGTCATCGATTACATTCCAGCTGAAATTCTCACGCTTTACAAAACAAGCGATTCATTTCAAGTATATGAAAAAATGTAACAAAAAAACTGAGCGATATTACGGCCGCTCGCGAACGAAAACAAACAATGGGGGCATAAATTTACAAAACTTCAGCCCTGTGCACATGTGTTAGGTGACCTGATTTTAATAACCCAATAAGGAGATTTTTATGATAATCTTGTAGAAACATTGTTTAGAGGCTGCAGAGAAATGTTACAAATGTTGTAAGGGTAGGTATTTTTAGTGTGCTTTTTATAAAGACAAACGTGTTTAATTAAGTGCATGCATACAAAATCGCCTGTTACTAATTCCTTAGTCAAAATCTGTGGCCAGCATTAAATTGATTACATGAATTCCCCTTCTAACTTATTACTAAGACAGAAGTAATTTTGTTAAGTAGAAAATTACACAAAATTTGATTCTTTTTTTATAAGAAACAGGTATTTTTTTTCTCAATATGGTCCAATTCCAATTTTAAGAAAATATTCCACCTCTTAGGGTGGCAAATTAAGAGATGAATCCAGTTTATTGGATTTCATCCACTTTCCGTTTACCGATTGCAATAAAACTTGGTAAATGGATGTCATTTCACAAACGATTGCGGTCGGTTTTTTTTATATAAAAAGTTATATTATTTATATAAATAATCATGAAATTTCAGTGTAATTGTATCATTCACACTAAACGCCAAACATCGTCAAAATTAGCCCAAAACCATCGAGCCGTCATGATGCTTCCAGTATGAAATACCGAGAATTGATGATACGCGGCGCCCGCGCAGCTTATGCAGGATTTACGGATCTACATTAGGATTAACATTAACACCCACTTCCAATTGAACGCTTTGAGAAGATAAATCTTATGTCATATTTTATTTTAAGATAATCGCATATTTGTTATATATAACTTTAACTATTTAAGGCTTTTTTATCCTTCTTTCTTATTTGTAGTTTATTAGCTTTTATGTTAAAAATTTTATTATTAGTTAATTGTTACTTGAGTCATCGAATAAGGTGTTTATATATTTGCTCGATTTTTTGACGATCGACACGTGTCGATTTACAAAAAATACGATGTCGATCGTTTGTTTTTTTACTCATTTACTCGATTTTGTCTCATCAACAAAAAATACGATGTCGATCGTCTGTCTACTCACAAATTTACTTGTATGTGTCGGTCGGCAGAAATCGAGCAAATCTGTGAGCACCTTTAGAGATCTCTTTAGCGCCGTGGACTTGGACTGTTTTTCTAAACAATCTAAAAGAGTCGTTTTTAATTCACCACAATAAGTACTGAACTTAAGCGTAACTCAAGGCGCATTACTGAGCCCGCTATATGCGTATGTGCGTATAATAAAATATTATACCAGCTGCATTCATAACAGCAATATGTTATTTTTAAATAAAATCTGAACGAATCAAATTTGAAAATAATAAAATTCCCAAATTAATGGGATAGATTCCAATAACATCCGCCGTAATGGAACTCATAACTATAATATCGTCCAATTTTATGAATACCTATGTAGTTTGTTTTCACAGGCCGTCGGCGTCGGATCGAAAACAATTTCTAAATTACGACAATCTAAACGGCTGGTTTTAATACTATTGTTTTGTTACTTCTTTGTGGAGCTTGTAGGGAGACCACGTGTTAGTAAAAACGCCCATATTCTGAACAAAACAAATACGCTAGTAAAGAATGATAACAATGAAATAAATCGTGGGACAACGAATTATATAGATGTTAGAATACAAAAAGAAGCACAAATAATGTACGTTAAATAAAACGAATGAAGTACGTTGCAGTTACGAATAGATTCAACCACTTTTTCTGAATTAATTTATATCACATGATAAACAAAAAGACGTCCTCCTAACGCCCTATAGCGTGGTGTCAGCAGCGTCAGGCGCGTCTTCGCACGGCCACGATATAGCTCAAGCAAAACAAACAACTCATCTTTTGTTTATTGTTGGAATATTTTAATTTGGAACTGTTTGCTGCTGTGCCGTCAGTTGCGCTTACGTTCCACTGAGTACTTTGAAGTGCGCTGAGCTCTATTCCGTTTGCTGTAAGTGTTCATATAATACGTGTCATGGAAAGATTTTGGACAGGAAAATCTGCCATGACGCATATTCATCGGTTGAGAACATAATGCCAGCTTTCAGTTAGGTACCTACAGAAAAATTGAGGCAACTTCAAGTTATTGATGTCAACGACGGTTAAAAGATGTTATTTAGTAGATTGAGAACTATTTGGCCTAGGTAAGTAGTAGAATATGTTTTTACCTAGACACATTATAAGCCCATCAAGAATCTCAGTGTGTTAGTAACTATTTTACTCAGGTAAGAATTTGTGAATATGAAATAAATAAAATAGTAGTAGAATTTGTAGATAATAATAAAGGTCCTTGACATGCAATTAGACCTTAATTTCAAAATCTAAATTCTAGAATTTAGTTGTAATAGAGCTCGTTGTGAAAGAGTTCGTCGAGGGAAGTACTGCCACCTTATTTCTGCCGGCAAGCGGTAAAGTGAACCGCGCTCCGGTTTTGCACGCGCACGTAAACCGGAACGTCATAATGCTCACATTACTGCTTGGCGGCAGAAACAGGTACGGTAACAGTACTTCCCTGGACGAACTCTTTTACAAGTAACTCTACTGCTTCCAAATTTATTCGGGCTGAGTACGAATCGCAACATTTAGTACGTAACAGCTGATTGTTTACTGTCTATTCGATCTATGCGTCCCTAATCAAATAATACACTCATTACACGGCATGTGCTGCTTCTACAATGATATCCGTACTGGCACTGATTTTAATATATTTTCCCAAAGCTTAAACAATTTAAAGAGTTGTCAGCGTTTGTATTTTCTTTTTTGTTTTATTTTTGTATTCATTGTATTTTATAATTTACTTAATGTTTGACATTTTTCTATTTTTCAGGGTTTGTCAACTGTGTATTATTATTATTCTTTTGATTACATAAGTTATGTACAATTGTGAGTGGATAGTAGTTGCAAAGGGTTGTGCTGATAATGTTATTTTAAATAAATGTGATTTGTTTAATATGGTGATTTCGCCGTATTAAATAAATGAATATTTTTTAGAGAGGCTCCCATATTACAAGTAGTTGATGATCAGAATCAGCTCTCACTATCTCACAGATGGGGTCATCTGTATGAATACGAAAAATAACCAAAAACTAGTATTAAAAAAAAGGAAAATGCTTTTTCGAAAAACTCTTCCTCTCAATGTGATTTCGAAACTCCCTCACTTCTATGGAATTCGTATACAAATCACTGCAACCCGAAGCCGAAGCCACGCTATAAGTCTCGTGCGCATGCGACGGGATAAATTAGCCCAATTAGTTCCGATGTCGCACCGCGCCCGCCTTGCGTACGCGGCGCATTTGTTACGTTTTTGTTTTACGCTCTTAGGGGTGTGTAAACCGGCAGTGCATACAATGATCGAAATATATCCATTTTTCATACTGTCGCAATGCAAAGAACCGCAGTTACAAATTACTATAGCAAATTCAGCTAAAGCGAAAAGTCGATAATTTGAAATCGAGAACAGAGAGAAGAAGATTTTGGTACGTCGAGTAATAGCCTTTTTTACGTTACCAAGTGACGGGACGAACAAATCGTGCGCCTGTCCATAGCAGTTGCACTGCCACACAGATCTTTAAGTCGCAAAGATCTGAGGAGCACTGCCAGTGCGCCCGTCACTTTGAGATATAAGTTGATAAGTCCCATGTGCCTGTAATTTTACTTTCACCTTTAGAGACTAAACATACTAACGATATTAAACCACATTATTAACGAAAATACATCTAAATGCCAAAGCCATTATTTCCGAAACTGAAAACACTGGCAGGCATGAGTAATTCACCCGACATTATAATTTTCGACAAAAACAAAATATAGAGCTACCAATTATAGAATGTCACACTTGCAGAATTCGTCTGTAACTTGTACAGGCTTGTACTGTTTCCGTAGAGACTAGACCACAGACCACATTCTTCCGTGGACTAGACAGTCTATCTTTCTTGTTTGTACTTCTGTATTACTATCTTTCTCCCTCTCATTACTCATTCAAATGAGCTGAACTGCTATTTATATTCGCGTAATTGTAACAATCGCGAAAACCTAAAAAGTCGATAACCAATAGCTATCTGAAAGATAAACTGAATTTTAGTTCCATATAAACTTTAAAAAAAATTTGCTATTATAGGTTTTAAAATAAATTAAAGGCATACACTAGAGAGTTATTTAATTTAATAAAATATATACACCACATAATTATTATACTCTCAATCTGTTTATTAAAAGCATCGAGTATACTCGATGATTAAAAGTATATAATTATGTAGTATAATGTGCTATGAACTTTTGATATATGATATGGTACTGTGTATGTAGTTCCATGCCGCGCAATTTTTATTGTGTGCATTGTATGTGTCAATAATGCTTTAACTATTTTCTAGCACAAGTGTATGGTGTCGGAGAAGCGTTGCAATTTCCTTACATTAAACGGAATTCTAGCACTAGGCCAAACAGTTCTCGAGTGGCTACCGCGAACCGGAAGACGCAGCGTCGACAGACCACCCACAAGATGGATAAAGCAAGAAGTGCAAGACCGGCCGTTATGGCGATTTTTGGGGGAGTTCTATGTCCAGCAGTGGACATCATTAGAGATAATGATGATAATGAACCACTGAGCTGTTGTGGTTTTGATTTTTTTTGTATTGTATTGTGAATTATTTTATTTTTGTTTTGTTAAAAATAGGTGTGCATTCGACCTCTTGAAAGTGACGATGAGTTCAACGATGGAGAATGCACACCTAAATAATATCTATTCATAATCGCCTTGAATAGGCCCAAGTTATACCCTTCAGGAAACAAGTCTGCAGGCAGAGAATTCCACTCCATAGCCGTTCGCCATATAAATGTAGGAGCGAGACGTTTCATGCGAATCCTTAGAATAAGTATCCACAACACAGGGAAGGAATTCCAGCCTGCGTCTAGACCCTTGATGATGGAAAGGCGGAATTAAAAAAAGACATTGAATCAATCGGTCTCTCTGTGCGGTAACCTTAACAGTGTCTATGATTTAATGCAAGCGCAGGTCGTCACTTCCCGCCCTGGCGCATTACTTACAACGCACTGCAGTGAGATCACAACATGCAGATGTTGTGGAGAGGACTTTTCTATCCAGACTTAATTAATATTTTTAATATAATATAATAATAATAATAATAAAATAAATATACTTTTTTATCACACTTGCACGTAAACAGTATGATTGTATGTAGGCTAAAGTGACTACAATGCCCCAAATAAAACTCTCAGGCCTTTTTTCTTCTTATTGCCGGCCATGGGTGTAAAGGGATGAAAAAAGGCCCGAGGGTTTTATAGATGGCTCTGGTGCACGTAGTACAGGGATTTCTTAGTTTGAAACCAGGTAATTGATGTGGTCGTCTGGTTCATTACAGTACATTGTTTAATACAGAATGAGGGTAAATAAGAAATTACTGACGAGTTTTGTGTTTTTTACCGTCAATGATACATACAACGTTTTTCATCACATTTGCGAGGAAATAAATACAAAAAATAAATATGGTTCACAACACAACAATTATGGCTATTGCAAATGCAGCTAATAGCCATGATGGATTGTGAAACAATAGCAACATTTTGAAATAAAAAAAATTTAAAATAAACTTAGGGCGTCCAGTGGCGAGTTGGGCGGATGGAATCGCAGGAACTGGGGGACGAACCTGGATGAGATTAGCATGGGATCGCAGGAGGGAGTGGCACAGAAACTTAGAGGCCTATACCCAGCAGTGGGTGAAGTCAGGCAGTATATGATAATAATGATGATAAGAAATTCTTAATAATACGTATTTAGGAAATTTATGTTTAGATAACATTTTAAGCGAATGTTTTGATTTTGAACTTATGTAACCTTGTATGAACTTGAACCTGACCTATGTAAGGAATTATGTCGTGCTACAAATTTTAAAAAAACTCGTTACTTACCATGGCTGTAATGGGAAGAAAAAAGTTTAGTAAGTTTTATTTGGGGCATTATAGTCAATTAGACTTAGGTTCAAGAACCAGCTAACAATACGTGCCATATCGGGCCGGCACACTTATTATTATCATTATTTAAATTTTCATATTATTTTATTTGTACTTGAATACAACTATCTAAGCTCGATGTGCTTTATACGATGTTAAAGCATTTGATTTTTAAGGTTTTCATCTCTAAATCTTTCAGAACTTTTTTCCAGAATCGGTTCTTTAAAGGCGATCTTTCGCATTTTTATTTCAAAGTAAAATCCGTTTCCATGTCGTGTTACCGCGTAATTAAGTGTTCCAAAAGATATATTTTTTGTCACGTACGATTTATCGGAGTGACGTTTAGTGGTATCCCCGGAATAAACTGCAGCGCTCGGGTTACCGATGTTTCGAACAAGTATTGTTTACTGCTGCGAGGCCATTAAGCGCATTCCGCGACGTCAAGTTTTAGGACGTCTTGAAATTAGACGCTTCTAGAAGCGCTGCAGTATGTTATATGCTTATAAGAAGATTATAATTATGTAGTGTATTGTTTTTTTTATGTTAACAAGTCGTGCGCCTGATGGTCAGCGCCTGTCCATAACAGTTGCATTGCCACTCAGAGCTTAAATCTCAAACATCTGAGAGTCGCTGCCACTTCTACCGTCACCGTGAGACATAAGTCGAAAAGTCCCGTGCGCCTCTAATTTCCACCAGCACCCTTCAAATCTGCTGTTACTAAATTATGTCGTGTAATGTGTCGTGTATAGTAGTAACTTTTGATGTAGCAGGTACTTCGTATGTAGTTCTATGCCGCGGAATTTAGTTCTTTTGGAAAATATTGAGCTATATATTTATTCCGCGAAAGTGCGGTACCGTTCAGGATTGAAGAGTACGCAGAGCAGTAGAGTAACAGTAGAGCTTGTGAAAGAGTTCGTTCAGGGAAGTTTCCGCCGCCAAGTAGTAATGTGAGCATTATACTGCGTTTCGGTTTTGAAGGGTAAGGGTGGTATTTATTTAGATACTGTAATGTGGCTCAAACCACAATTTCACATTATAGCTATTTAATTGTTATTTGAAGACATGATATTACTAAATTCCGAAGTTTCTAGAAGATGGTGCAGCTTGTGATGCAATGATTAGATTCCTTGTTAATTGTTAATTGATTACTCTCTAATATATTTTATTTGTATAAAAACCCTAGTTGAGATACGGAAAGCAGTCATTCAGATTTGAGCATTCCTCGAGCATTCAATATTGTATTATTATAGAAATACATTACTGTCACGAAATACAATAATTTGTTTTCTCGTCTGCGACCCATTACAATACACCATCGGCACAAACATAGAGAAATTTCAATATTATAACATATAATTTTTTATACAGTATGTTGCACCATTCCAGGCATATACAGCATTTTCGAAGAAAAAAAAACTTTAATTTAAAAAGCAAATAGAAATAAAAATACTGTACAGAAAAAAAAAGAACAAATACTACTATCGAGTTTTTAGGTTTTCGCGTTTGTTACACATAGGAAATGAAACTCCCATGATCACGAGAGGTCCCATGATCACGGTTGACATGGGACATGTAAAGGGCCCGAAACGTCGGTTTGTTTGAAAAAACAAATATACGCGATTTAAATCCGGAAAAATAGTTTCATTTCCTAAATACTACTATCTAAAAAATTATTAAACAATATAAAACAAAACCCCTGAGACGTGGCGTCTTAGGAGCTTAAAGCAGTTGTTACGTTCCATTTGAACTTATATAGGTAATGTGAGTCGTGGAAGATGTCAACCACGTCTGTATTTACGTTATTGAAAGTTCTCATGCTACGGTAAAGTGGAGAAATATGGCCTATATTAGTACGAGATACAGGAACCGAAAATATATTTCGCACTGGGTAACGTGGAAGCCTGCCGGGTATTGCCAAGTTAACTTGAGACATTATTTGGGGCGTGTCTACCTGCCTATGTAAAACCTTATAGAGGAAAGTTAGGTCGAAAACTTGTCTCCGAGTCTTTAATGTCTCCGACTTGAAATGTAACAGACGCTCGTCGTAGTCTGCTCTATACGGGCATTGTTTATTTCTATATGCTAGAAAGCGAGTGAATGCGCGTTGTACGCGTTCATCCTATCTACATGGATTTGATAGTGCGGATTCCATATTGGTGTCGCATATTCAAGAGTGCTCCGAATTAACGAGTTGTACAATGTTAAAATTGCGTGTACGTTTCTAAAATTTTTACAAGTACGCTTCACAAAGCCTAGCATTTTCCACGACTTCTTGACTATATGTGGGCGCCAGAACTTAATTTGTTGTCTATCAGAACACCCAAATCTCGCACTTCAGTCGATTCGCTGAGTGCTTGATTATCCAGATAATATTGAGAAGAAACAGTATTGATTTTTATTGTAAACTTAATGTGAGTACATTTGGTTACATTTAACAACATTTTATTGTGCTTGCACCATCGCGCCATAGCCGTCAAATCAGCCTGCAGAAACTTAATGTCCTCAACACTTTTTATTTCTTTGTATATTTTAAGAAAATTACAGGCACATGGGACTTATTCGTCCAATCACTTGAGATTATGAAAAAAAAGCCAGTTTAACTATAGATGTGGTAGGTAACTAAATATCTTTTGCGCCATAGTCGACAAAGCAATTGCTTTATTAATATATTTTTTGCAGCTGTAAACGTCTGACTTATGCCCTAACCAATTAAGCTATTTTTCCTTTGTTGGAGATTTTTGTATTGGGTTTAATCGTAGTTTTTTTTTACCTGAAATGCCGTAAGTGATATCTGAAGTGCCACGGAATGCGTGTGGGCTAACGTAACTAAACTCTACATCATCTACAAATTCTTTCAAAGGTTCCCCACATTACAACATTATAGAATACACCCGAAAGCTTCACTAACCTACATTTCCGTATCTTTAAGATTGTATAAATATCACGATATGTTTGAAGAGCACAAGTGGTGTTCGTGAGTGTACGGGCTCGTCAGCCAATGCGCTGTCGAGTGACATATCGCTCTAATCGATTCTTTACGATGGCGGAAAGGATGGGAATGGCGTCGGAATGGATCTCCGGCTATTTTGGTTCCTGGTACAGTAATAATGTATAGAACGTAAGTAGGTTTCTCAAAGAAGACAGTAGGGAGAATATTAAAAATATGAAATATTCCCAGAAGTCTAACACAGTCATAAAACGGTGTATTGGCAAACTTTAAAGGAACTGCCCCTGTTGAGAATGCCCTGAAAACCTTCGGAGGTTTTGAATACGAAGTATTTTCGTGCAAATTAGATTTATTCATAAATTTAGGCAATAAAAAATTATGAGGTTGAATCCGAAATTGCTATAGATTTACATCATTCTAAAAACTCAAGAGTGTTTGTCCGGTTATACGGTAGAGCTGTGAGTTTGTGTGTGTGCTGTATGGCTTTTTCTCTGGCTTTCGGTTCCCAATGAATTCTCTTAAACAGTATCAGTCAAAAATAAACGTTAAGATTAATAAAAAACTTTTATTGTTATTCTCACAAAATAAATAACCGCTTTTGGAACTAAAATTTCCGGTGTAGGTAAAACATGTGTTCCTAATATATGTCATTAATTTTACCCTAAAAAGGCACAGGGATGTATCGTCACACGAGACCCATAACGAATAATCGGTTTTGACTATAGATAAGATAGACATAGTCTGCAACGTGTTATTTTTTTCACAACTGTTATTCTCTATACATTTCGTCCAATTTACACTTTCTGTTCAAAAAATTTTAAGCTAACATTTTCGCCGTAAAATGAAAATAATTTAGCTGCAGATTTAACTTGGTAGTACTGGTACTGTTGAGTTAGTACAGAGATTAGTAGCGTAGTATGTTAGTAGTCCCCATGAGTTAATGGCAGCGTTAAAAAGTTTAAAGCTGTAATTTGTTAATATTTTTCTTAAAAAGAAAGTGGATCTGAGTGCAGTGTTCTTTATGGTTTTGATGATAGGTTTACGTACAGGGAGTTTCCTATATCAAAGATTGTATGAAATATAGAACAACGGATTGTTTCATTTATATTGTTATCGTTATATTAGATTACAGTAATATAAACCTACTCATTAACAAAATATAACCAAGTTTTCGCTGTACTTAAATCGATATATCTCGAAAATATTCTGTATCTCAAAATGTGATCAAATAAGGCATATAAATAATAATAATAAAAAAAGAATTTTCAAAATCGGTCCATAATTAACGAAGAAATTGGAAAACATAGATAATCGATACATACAGCGGAACGACCTCCTCCTTTTTTTAAGTAGATTAATAATTAAACAACATGCAAAAACACAACCGTCACACTAAAAGTAACTAAATACTTTATTTAATCAATTAATGCATTAACATTCAGTCTCCTTGGTGAATATCATAAAATCTCGTTGGAATCCAAAGACAAAAAACAGGCATAACAAAAGACAGTCAATGCGTAATAATAATTTTCCCGCGCACATTGTTTTACAAACATTGTAAATAAGTTTGGAATTATTATTCTTGTTTGTTTCGATTCGATATTATTGAATTTTGATATCAGAATAATGTTGTAACTAATTAACTGCCGATGTCGTGCTTATTGCGAAGTTGTCATAAAATAAATTTCAGTCTTTAGTCTCGGTTTCTTACCATGTTATTAATTCGGAGTGGTTTCATACTCAATGGATGAATCAACCCATGGTACATCAACGAGATAATAAATATGTCACACGATGGTAAGTGTTTATTTAATGTTTACTTATATAAAATAAATCAGTGTCCATTGTTTGAGTCGGTATTGATAGATGAGTGTAGTCTAAATTATAACATACATAATATGGTTAGTTTTGTTTTTCTTACTACAATGACGATGTGACACAATGTGATAAAGCTTAACATTGAATAAGGACTATTGACAGTTTAAACAAGCGTGTGGCACTTTGAAATGTTTTTTGAAACACGTGTTTTACCATGTCCGTCGTTTAGATAAAGATTGCAAACGTTCAGTTTGAAAGAAACCCTTATCTTGGAAGGGCGTATTTTTTATCTGTGTTAGATAATTTTGTGAAACTAACGAGTACTTCCTGGTAGCTAAAGAGGTTGTGGGCCAAAATTTTTATGGATACAAGATTGTTTTAACCTCTTTGCAGCTTTTTTTTATAATACCAAGCGACGGGATCGTGCGCCTGGTGGTAAGCGACACGCCTGTCCATAACAGTTGCAGAGACACTCAGAGCTTTAAATCACAAAGATCTGAGGCGCACTACCGCTGCGCCCGTCACTCAGACGACATAGGTTGACAAGTCCCATGTGCCTGTAATTTCACCAGCTTCCTTACTCTTCAAAACCGAAACGCAGTAACGCTCACAGAATTAGCAAGTTTTCACTGAACCATGTAAGTATAACCGAATTTTTTTTTAAATTTCTGCGTATTTACTAAATTCGAGTATCAATAAACGTTAATTACAGCATAAATAATATTAATTTTGTATTTAAATCTGCAAAGACTGCAGTCTAACATTCCACCTGAGTAATTTCGAAGAGTTTCTGGAATAGCGGTGTATATGGCACGCAAAATCGACGAATCGTATACTGGTATAATATAAATCTCGGTAGCTTATTCATAATAAACTTTAAAACCTATGTTATACTGTAACACGAAAAAAAACGAGCTATTTCGACTTACGCCACTATTTACGAAAATCAATGTTTTCGATAATGGACGATAAATATAAGATATTAAGTTAACACGCTCTCTTATTACACTATTTCGTAATTTATCCATCAGAGGCACTGATACTTCTCAAAGCTCTCATTTCTACTGCATTAATTCTAACTTTCGTGCTTCTTTTGCCAAACCCAAAATTCACTATCATACTTAAGTGTATAGGAACCATCACCCAATACCTAGCCAGTTGTGTCTTTTTAGATAATTTCCGGTTGCCCATGAAGGCATGCAAACACCATTCACCTGATACCCTGCGTTCTCTTAAATACAAAAACTCTTTCACTTCTTCCACTTTCTCTCCTTCAATCAAAATCGTGCAATCCGTCATATCTTCCTCTCTTTCAAAAACCACTACTTTCGTCTTACTTGTTTTAAGTATAAAAATAATAAAAAATTAAAACCAAAAACAAAAATTTGGAATAATCACATAGAATGATTCGTAAGGTCTGCCGATTCATTCCGTGGCTTAGATGGCAGAGCGTCTAGAACGGATTGCTGAAGGCGCTGGTTCGAATCCAATCGGATCGAAGGAATTTTTTTTAGTGTGCTGTGATGTCAGCAATCCCGTTGCTTGATATGTAATTTGGAATATGCAAAAGGAGCGTAACTACTAAAAATATCTACATAAATACATTACACAATAAGTATTCATAAATATTATATGTATCTAGATAAGATACTTATAAATACGTTTAGATTATATTAGTACATAACAATAAATAATAATGTTAAATATACTTTTAAAGGAAAAAATAGAAAATGTTTATAATTTTAATTATTCTAGAGAGGATGATATTGTTATCTCCTTTATAAGCATTATTTGAATCTTAATGATTTAAAAAAATTAGGATGTTTTCGAGTTTGATTTTTTCGAGTCATTATGATTAATGTTCAGTTTTCGCACTAGACAACAAGCACAAACGATAATTGAAACAATTAGCGAAAGTAAAATGACAATATTATGTTGCTCGAATGACCGAGGACCGGGCTGTCAGCTAATTACTACAAAAAATGTCACTGGCTCGCTCACACTGTGCACATGTCTATTTTGACATAGTTTGCATTTTATGTATAATAGTACAACTGTGCGGTAATTATATTATAAAATTGTCATTTTAATTCTCTACGCGGCTATAGGAGGTCACAATGTTATAATCGTACGTATTAAACAGCTACACTGAAATAGGGATATTCGATCATTCGTTAAACATCGATGTTTCAAATCCATTCGATGTTTATACGACACATCGGATTGATTCGGTGTTTTGACAAAAAGAAATTTTATTCAACGCATCGACTTTTTTTAAATAAAAGCATCGTATCAGTAAAAACTCTTTTTATTCTTTTTAGTAGCTGTAGAGCTTCTTGTGAAAGAGTTCGTCCAGGGTAGTAAACTGATGAAATTACAGGTACATGGGACTTGTCAATTTATGTCTCAGGGTGATGAGCGCAGTGGCAGTGCCCCCAGATCTTTGCGATTTAAAGCTCTGAGTAGCACCGCAACTGTTATGGACAGGCGTGTAGCTTACCATCAGGTGCACGACTTGTTCGTCCCGTCACTAGATATTAAAAAAAGAAAACTCTAACTCTGGCGTGCCTCTGTATCTATGTATCTGTATGTATGATATAATATGAATTTGATTTAAGTAAGTAAGTCATTAAGAGTTTGTACATTGACTTACAAACAAATGGACGACGGGTCTAATACAAAAACTACGAAAAAAATGTCCCAAGTCAACCTATTTAAACGTAGTGACATGTCAAGGAACATGAAAAAGCTAAAACGTTGAATTTAAATTGTAATGTCATCGCAGTACTGTCTAATTTTGTTTGCTCCGCTGTCAGTCGAACAAACGAAGACTAGAGCGTGAATGACACTCTGTATACGATTTTAACGCCCAATAAGTTCGGACACTTTTTAGCGCGGACCCGACGTCCATATAATTGTAAGTCAATAAGTTTGTACAGTCAAGAGCACATCAAGTTTGACACTTTATGCTTTGGACCGTTCTTATCGTAAGCGGCATAGAGTTGGATTCAAGTCTTAAGTGTAAAGCTTGACGTGCTCTTGACCCTGTACCTATTTATGGTCCTAGTTTATTTCATCCTTGTATGAATGAATAATTTAATAATGTATCCGAACTTTTTTTCCGAAAATGTGTCTATTTTAGATAGTATATCCAGTCGCAAATAAACATTCCTACAAGAAAGATGATATTTGTCTAATGTAAAAACATTTCTATTAATTTGTAGTTTTCTTTTTCACTCATAAAGGTATATCTTACCGATGCAATACTATATTCTTTTATAAGTTTCTGGCTTCTCTTTAATAGAAATCGGCCAATGTCCAGTACTACAAAACTAACACACAATATCATTAAATTAAACACGTCTCTACAGCGACAGCCTCACTCTATTGCTGTAGTGTTCAAACATTCATGCATAGTTTCGATGTTTTTTTACATCAAATGAAAACATCGATGTGTTTTTTTAAGTGGACATCTCTACTGAAACCCCTAATGAAAATAAATAACGAACTCACTCATAGCCCTGCACTAGGGAAACACTGTATCGCAGGTGCCACGGACACACTTATGGACAGGCGTGTCGTGTGGCGTGGCGTGGTGGTAACACCAGGCGCACGATTTGTTCGTCCCGTCATTCAGTTGGTATTATAAAAATCCGGATCGTGTTAAGTGGAGATCGATAGTCTCTGCCTACCCCAATAGGGATCCAAGAGCGTTTTTTTAAAATGATATATGTATAGTGGTAAGCGACACGTTGTCAATTGACAATTCCGATGCCACTCAGAGATAATTTCACCTTGCCCGCCCGTCACCTTGAGACATAAGTTGATAAGCGTGTAATTTCACCAAACTGAACGTAATTATGCCCAGTTTTCATGTTTGTTTAATACCTATAAGAATAAATGTAATAATTAATTAAAACCGAAGCATAGTCAAGTGTCAGCCGAGGTGGTCTCTAATTATCACAAAAACTGCCCACCCTCGATGCGTTCAATCTACGGTGACATATTTTGGGTCTCGACGGCCTTAAAGCGTGTTGCTATGTTACAAATTTATTGTTCACAGTTTTTAGATGGATGAATTGAGAACGATTAGATTTTTTTTTGTCAAGTAGTAGTATTTTTCGGATGTCGGTTATTTCTATTCACATAATGAAATGATAGAAAAATGCTTAAATTACTTTGGAAACCTGCGGTATCTACAACTTTAATTTTTTTTATGAAATCAAGTGACGGGACGAACTGGTCGTGCGTATGGTGGAAAGCGACACGCCTGTCCACAAGAGTTGCAAAGCCACTCAGAGCCTTAAATTACAAAGATCTGAGGGGTACTCCCTCTGCGCCCGTCACTGAGACATAAGTTGACAAGTCCTATGTGCTTGTAATTTCACCAGCACCGTTATCCTTTAAAACCGGAACGCAGTAACGCTCGCATTAGGTACCTACTACTACGGCAGATATAGGTAAGGTGGCAGTACTTCCCTTGACGAACTCTTTTACAACTCTACTGTTACAAATTTAAAAAATTCTCCTACAACATACGACGTTATTATGATTTTAATCATACGACATACGACGTTATTATGATTTTAATCATAATAACGTCGTATGTTGTAGGAGAATTTCATCATAATATCATCATAATAATAATCTACACAAATACAAGTAAATATTCGAACATAAGAAAGAAGGTAGATGTGGGATATAGGAGCGCAAACTATTTAAAACCCGTGCTATTCCTCTTTCGGTAAAATTACAGGCAGTAAACTAAAATATAAATAGGTATCTGATAAAAAAAAAATAGCTACACCTTACTCTTTATTTAGAGTTAAATGTCGTGCAATTGTACTTATTTGGTTTTAATATTTTCATTAGTTTTATTTATTTTTTATAATACAAAGTGACGGAAGGAACAAGTTGCGCTCCTGGTGGAAAACGACACGCCTGTCCACGACAATTGCAGCTTTAAATTACAAAGATCTGACTGCGCCCGTCACTCTGAGACATAAGTTGACAAGTCCCATGTGCCTGTAATTTCATCAGCACCTTTATTTACCCTTCAAAAGCGGAACGCAGTAATGCTCACATTATTTAGCGGTAGAAATAGGTAAGGTGGCAGTACTTCCCTGGACGAACTCTTACACAAAGAGCTCTATTGCTTCTATTTTTTATTTTTGCCTCCATAACTTAATAGCTAATAATAATATTATAAGTCTTATAAATTTAATTTTTCAAAACATGCAAAATTAAAATTGAGTTAAAATGTTTGAAGTTTCATATTTAAATATAAAATATGTATTTATTGGAAAGCCCATCTCTTGGCGTAGGCCTCCTCCAACGTCACCGTCCGCATCTAGTCGCATCCACTTACTCCCACTACCTGGGTGATAATGTCTCTTCAGCGTCAGCGCGGCGGCTCTCGCGGCATATGGTTCAGTCGCGGGTACTTTTATTTTGCAAATACCCGCACTAGTCACTCTGTCTTCAATTTTTATGCTCAACATATTTCTTTCTACTTCTGTCTCACTAACTTACCAACGAACAAAATATAAAAGCAGATAGACGTAGAATCATTTTTCGCAACTTTTTATTGAAAATTCTTTTGATATTTCAAATCTAGTGAATTATGTCGCGTGGTATCAATTTGTAATGCTAATAAAACCGATGTCACACGGCGCGTCTGTAGATATTTTTCGTTCATCGAATGCGGTGTGCGATGCGCGTGGGCAATGTAGGTACTTAAGTATGTGATGCGGTTGAGTGGAGACGGATGGATGAATGGAATTTCGGATGAGTAAGTAAGCACATAATTCTTGTTTCAGGTTATTATTTTTGATACATTGTAAAATCATTTTTGTCAATTTGGGCACACAGAATACATATTGTTCATTTCTTAAAGGTATGCTAGAGGTGTAGGATATATGGGATAGCACACCTTGACTTTTACTGTAATAACAAATCCTTCCGGTAGTAATCCATAGTGGGGTTAGGTGTTAAATAATGTTGCGAGGCTCTAAAAGCTACTCTCAAACACTGGTAATATCAAACAGGGGATGTAAAGTTATTATATATTACATTTTAGAACATAGCATTCAAAATGGAACGTGATATCACGAAATAAATCTTAGTTCAGAACGGACAAACATATAGGTATTATAAAAGTAATGATGATGAAGTAATATTTCAACCGTCGGGAGTATAAGGTGACGAGTAAAAATTTCACCAAACTCATAGGAAAAAAATTGCTCCAAAATCGTAATAGCGATGTGCGAGATATTCCGTTGACAACATCATTTTTATCATGGAATCCCAAATTTTTATAATAATGATTTCGTACCTTGATGACAGCTTGAACGACACACATTAATAGGGTAACACGTACCCTGTCGTTGCCTACATCTATTACAGTCTTAGCATAACAATTTTACCGTTGCGCCTGTACTTGTACTAACTTGAAACTTGGGAAAACAATTAAAATTCCGACCTTCACTACTGGATGATTAATAGCGCAAACTTCAAATAAAATTGTTTTTGTATAATATTTTAAACAAATCGAGTTTAAAAGATTAATTTGAGATTAAAGATATGTTGAACGCACACTGAAAACTTTCTGTAACTGATCGACTCCTGCTACATATCCCTTTGCTAATCACTGACTTCTTCACTTAAGCTTTTATTGTTCATTGATCTCGGCGCTGGATCTCACTTTAAGAAACACTCATAAAAGTTCAAATTCACTGCGAAGAACACTTATAACTTTTCCTTCCTAAGTAACAAGTTACCGACATCACGTTTGCGAGCCCTTGGTCGCAGACGAAATGAATGAAACACTATAGAGTAGTAAAATAAACAAATAGGAACTGACCGTCGATGTGCCGCGGCTGCTGCCACTCTCGCCACTCCTGTCCCTCCATCAGTTCATTATTTTTTCGGCGACGCGATAAATCTTGCACGCGCGCGCGCAGCCGCGAGAGGAGCGCTTCTGTCGTCGGCGCGCGTCGCCGCCTGCGCTTGCACACGCCCACTGACGCCCCACGAGCCTTTGTTTATTTGCTGCCTACTTATGTACTGCTTTATCTCATTTTCATATTTACGAATAAGTAATTCGGTTTAAGAACTATAATATGCAAAAGGAAGCTTTTGCATTTCTACTTTGTGAAATTGTGCACCTATATTTATTACATTTTGAGATTTAGTCTTCTTTATGGGAGACCTGCGCGGTCGATGATACTTATAATTGTTTTTGTGCTGGTTACTTCATTATCTATACTTGAATTATTTATACAATCTGAAAAAGAAATGCATCGGATTTAAGTTTTATTTTTCTCTAGACACATTTAAACCTATGACCGCGCTTATCCCTCCTAAAAAATTCACCTGTATTTCGTATTTTGCAATGGCGAATGTAGAGCATTTTTTATATTACAGAAACTGGAAGGCGGTAAGACAGATGGATAATGGTAAGTGTCTCTTATTTCACAAATACATTACCGCATGCACACAAAAATCATAAGTTTCCATGTCTGTGATAGAACTCTATTTTTAGAGTTGATTCTTGCTTCCATTCTGGTCTCAGTGCAGTAGAAATAAGTTGAGTGGTAGTACTATACTCTACTCAAGAGGATTCTGCCTCTATAACCAACGATCACCTCCAAAGGAAGATAAATATAATGGAAAGTTTCGTCGCCAAGAGCATAGCTTTTTAAATGGTTAACCAATACATCTATAAAAAGTATATGAATGATATGTCATGAATTTAAACGTAAAGATAAGATATATAACATTTTTAATTGAAACTAAATTTGTTAGATTGATCTCCAGAATAAGCCCTTTCTGTTTCTGTGTCAGTGTCATTTCTTTTTACGATAAAAAAAAGTCGTGCCCCTAGTGATTAGCGACACGCCTACCTATCCATGATATTTGCAGTGTGGCACGGCTTTAAATCGTAAAGATCTGAGGGGTGTAACAGCAATCCTTTACTCTAGGACTTGAAGTCCTATTGCCTGTAATTTCACCAGCACCCTTTCCCTTCGAACCCGACCGAACGCTGTAATAATCACATTAATAACGCACACGTTCATAGCCACAAATTACACCCAAACTCTGGAGAGGAATAAATTAAGGTCATACAAATATTTCTCCCAGCCTGGGAATCGAACCCGGGTCTTCTGCGTGGCAGACCTGCAAGGTAACCATTCGTTCAAGGAGGCATTTAAACTGCTTGGCGGCAGTACTTCCGTAGACACGATACTCTTTTACAAGGCACTCTGCTGATTGCATTCTACATTTCTTAGTATGTCCTCTTAATGTACCAACCACAAAATATTCACATGCTCCTACTATTTTTAATAAGGGATACCTACCTTGCGGCACATTGTTTACGTTTTAGCAGAAGATTCATCACTCAGTGCTATTGATAAACAATGTTCTGGGTAATACGCACTTTGATGATATATTCTTTTTTAAGTTACTGCCATAATTGACAGTATAAAAGGACTATCATTATTGGTACCTTAACATTAGAGCTATCTTACTTACCTATATCTGTGAATAGATCTGTAAAAATTATGTGGAGTTATTCAGCTGAGAAAAATAGATAGAATAAATTATTTTTAATTACTATTAAATTATTGAGCTTTTGATTTATGGTTCTTTTTGCCTTCGGACCGTGGAAATTGAAATGGTCACTTTCCAAAGATGAGAATATTGAATGAGTGCATAAGTTATAATATAATTGTATTATAATATTATACATTAAAAAAGGTCGCAGCAAACAGTAAATCCAGTCAAAAGGTCTATGCATAAAATCTTTTGTGAAAATGTAGAGGCAGAGTTCTGCTCCTCCTCATTAATAGGTTCCTACGCTATTTTACAAGGCCATAATTCCGAACGTCGAAAAATGGACTATAAAAAATTCTGATTATAAAAAACGAATGTACAATCCATGAAAACAACGCTTCAATAATTTCGCTAGTTTTTTTATCCATAATTTTGAGTTTGAAACTAACTTTCTGCCATCAGGCGGAGCTTACGTCTTTCGTCTCTCTTTAACGTGCCTGTGTCAGAGCAAGATAAAGATGGGGGGCGGGGCGTCGTATTTAAGGTGACGATAGATCTGCCCACACGCAGAAAAAGTTCGGGGAAAAGCGAAATAAAACAAATAACCAGTTAATAGATGTTTAATGAATCACTCAGTGCTGCCAGGATGAATGCAAGCGGATTTATCTTTATAGGAACCTGATTTGTAGGAAGCATAGATCTAAGTTCTAGATCTGTGTATTGCTTCATTTCTGCCGAACCGATTCTCAGCTATTGTTTTGTACTTAATTTATGATCCTTGTTTCGTAAATACATACCCTTTAAACTTCAAACGGTTAGGTACTATTTTAAATATATTTTTTCTGTAATTTTAATTTCTCCGTATTTTGTTAAAAAGTTAATAAAAGTCATAGGAAATGAATCTATTTTTCCGGATTTAAATTGCGTATATTTGTTTTTTCAAACAAACCAACGTTTCAACAACAGTCGTAAACCGTGACCATGGGACCTGTAAAGGGCCCGAAATGCGGCCTGAAAACCTAAGAACTCGGTAATTAGAGTCGTTAGTTCGTATTGAAATTTGTAATTAAATAACTTATTTTATGTAAAATAGTTTATTTTTGCTTGCAATGTTTGCATTATTTCCTCAGTAACTACATTTCCTAGTTCCAGGGCAGTGTTACACAGTACATATAGTTCATTTTTGGTTCGCGTACACAGTTCGAGTCGTTGCATGGCTGGATATTTACGGCGATGCGCAGGCGACGACAGCGCTAACGACGCGTCTTCCGCTCGTCTGTCCATCACCAGTTGCCAATGCAGCGGGAACCATGTCGTATGCTCCCCATTTTTAAAACAATTTGTCGAAATCTGTATGACAAAGGACGAATTATCCAGCGAAGACGTAATGGCACCGCTGGTGATCGAGTAAAAATTAACTTCAGATAGCAGCGTGGGATCTTTTTACTGGATACTGTTAAAAGTTACACTAATATTGTAAGTGGAAAGTTGTTTGTAAGCATTTCTTTTGCTCAGATTTATACTCTTTAACTGTGTAGATGTATAAGCGCTCCATAACAGGTGATAGTGAAATACATACTGAACATTGGTATACACTCTACGTGTGTCTAATATTGTCCAAGAATTTCACTATTTATCGGATTGTATGGTATCCCTACAGCATAGCTGTCCCTACCCTACGCTAAGCACCGTGTTTGTTTACAGCTGCGCTGCGGTCGTAATCGTAAACTATTGCATCGTTCGCCTTGTCGCTTGTTCGTGTTGTTGTTGTTTCGATGCGTTGTAAAATTGTATGTGCTATTCTTTGTTTTCAGAAATTATAGTCGAAAAGTGACTGCTATTGAGAAATAAGACATTCGTCGCCAAAATTTATTTACACTGAAATATTTTTTTTTAATCTAAAAATTTTCTAAAATAATCTTTAAAAACTAAACTCTCTAACATCTTGTCACTATAGTGGTTACCTATCACAAGCTAGAAACATGATTTATAGAATTTTGTTTCTCCGAAAACCTTTAGACTTTTATTGAATAGATTTTGTTTCATTTGTCCGAAAACATGTTACGGTTTTTTTTCATTACACCATTTAATGTTTTTTATTTCCGATTTTTATTTCCCCAACCGTTTGACCAATGGTTTTTATTTTGTAAAAAAACGATATCCATGATACATTTTTGTTATATTATTTCTTATTACAGGTACTAAAAGTATTAGAACGTGTTGCACAATACAACTCGTCAAATTAAAGAGGTGCGTGCATCTTTAGAAAATATGGTAAACGAGATGCAAGTTAATTTGATCGAGTTGTAGTCACTCTCTTCGCTCGATCGGATCGTGCTGCTTTTTCATATACTAACCTAACCTAAACCTATAGGAGGGGGTCGTACCGTCTAGGTAATGCAAACAAATTCGGCTCTGGCACTCGCCGGCCGTTACCGCGACACGCTCGTTACGCTCGCTCGGCTCGTACGGCTTTTTCATATACTAACCTAACCCAAACCTACAGGAGGGGGTCGTACCGTCTAGGTAATGCAAACATACAAAAACAGGCTCTGGTACTTTCCTCAATTCAGTTATAGCTTATTTATTGAATAATTCAAGACCATTGTTTTTAAATTACATTTCAGATGATAGCAAAAACATAGCAGAATGGTATGACGAAAATTACGTAAGTGGACTTGCTGTGCAGCAGCAAAGTACAGTCGTCCAGAATTTTGGAGCGGTATGGTAAAATTGTATGGATACAATTTTATCTAAGAATAGTAATTTTGTCGAAACGAATTTTAAGCAATCTAAATTATATGGAAAACAGACAGTATAACAAACATGATTAGACTAAACAAACTTCTGCCCAAAGAATACGTAAGTGTAATAATTATTCTAACAATAGGTTTTCGGACAAACGATACTTCTGCTGTAAGACATTTCTGTGTTGCAAAATTATATCAAAACTGTCATCGCACTAATGAAAAAAAGTCGAACCGTTTTCGAACTGACGAATTTCGGAAAAAAGAAATTATAGTTTGTGATAGATTACCCACTATAGTGACACTATAGTGGCATTATAATGCCTAGCCGGTTTAGTCACGAACTTAGTCAACCAGACTGTATGGCGCAAATACAACGTGCTGTAGGTACCTACGGATCGAAATCCCGAACGTCGTCGTCTGTGAACCTTGGTCAAGGTGTAGGATTATTTTTATATTGCAAATGTAGTCGACTCCATATACCCATCATCGGATTTCAGGTGAACGGCCGGGGTGCGCGCACGACGCAAGATGGCCCCATATATCCGTCATCGAACGGTCTGATGCGCGCCAAAATAAGATTATCGGAATATTTGACACACGCGCACGCTTTACGAGCACTAGAATCTTTATGAAGATACGATGACGCATTTGAGATTGTTATTTTTGGACTAGATATAAACTAGACCAGAAATGCATTGTTTACCTATGTTTCAAGTCTCCCAAGCGGTAGTATCGATTAAATTTTGATTTATATAATATTAATAGGTTTTACAGAAGCAAACAGTGAACATTGTTATTAATAGGACTCGGATAAATATGCAGTATGAACTACAAAATATGTACATATAAGTAATATGGACAAAAAATCTTAAAATATGGAAAAAATGTGGAGATAAAAACCAACTGTTTTCACGTAGACTACGCTTTATTATAAAAAAAATCAATAAAGAAGGATGGCGAAAGCTGACCCAAAATCAACGAAGAGCCGTTCATGGGCTTTGCTAGTACAATTTTACGTTTTAGTTTATGCCTCGTTACTAATATAATTTTGTACATTTTTAGAAGTCAATAAAGAAATTGTAAAACACTGTATTTTAGAATAGATGCAAGAACATAATGCAATTGCTTCAGTTCGACCATAGATTCATCGACGTTCAAAGTTCTTGTACGTACATTTCATTTTAACAATGTTTGAATGTTCACCTACCCAAAGTATTGGTTGTTTTATAGTACACCATGAAACATTAAAATTATAAAATACCTAATCAAATAATCAACTATACAGTATTGATATAAAGTAAAAAATCGGAACAACGCTTTGAACTGTCTGAAAGACCTTTTGACGTCTCAGGATGTGACATGAGCAAACTTAAATTTGCACATGTCCGCAAGTGAGTAGGTCACGTCTAGGTGTATGGCTTACATTTATTTCTCTCGTGAATTTGGGTGTAATTTGTGGTTGTCTATGTGTGTGTCCATGGCACCCGCGACACAGGGTTTCCCTAGTGCGGGGCTATGTTGAGTGTGTGCGTTATTTATTTATTTATTTATTATATATAGTCTAAACCTGTAAATATGGTAAAATACCACACCTGTAAAAGAACGCACTCTCTTTTAAAAAATATTCCTAATAAATATATATATATCCATAATCAACATAAAAAAAATTATTAAAATCAACAACTCTTCCAAGCAGTAGTTCGGGTTACTACTTGTCGGTTCATTGAATTATAGTGAGTACCAACCTGTGGAAATTTCTTTTATCTACACACATATATATCATATCATAGACGAGGGTCTGCCATAGAGGTATGGTATGGTCAAAAACCGCAAATTACGACCAGCATAAAGATAAACTGTTTTGTTAGAACAAATTCCTTATCTGTGAAAATGTTATTATTGCATAATAATAACATCGAATTCGATTTTATTTATTACATTCAAATTTCGAACATCTCTGAAAAAAAAAAAAACAATTTGATTCGATCTGAATTCTAATCTTAGACTATGGAAACCAAAGGACATATAGACTTATATAAATCAGACGTTATTTGTATGTGATGCATTTAGACGTTGAAAATATAAACATTTTATTGTCTTTGTTTAACTACTGCGTGCCGTCGTAAGTCAAAAGAGTAATATTTTTGTAATGTACGAGTTCATATGAACCCTGTCACACTGAAACGTGCGGCTGCCGCGCGTCTGCCGCGCCCGGAACGCTTCCGCCGCTGCCTCTGTGTGGCCTGAGCATAAATGCCAACTGTACTGATTTTGCCATTTTTGTAGTACCCTTTGATAACCATATCCGGTTGTCAAAGGGAAGCACATCAAATGTCAAAACCAATGTTTCGCCAAATGTTTTAGTGAATTATTCGCATAAAATGAAAATGGAAATGAAAATGGACAAAAACATTGACAGTGAGAACAATTAAGTATTGATAAAAATGCGTCGCTGCAGCATTAAGGTTGCGGCAGTAGAAAAAGCGGAAATCAACCGAATGTTACATTACATGTGTTATTTTTCTGTCTATAAATCATACCATAGCCCAAATATCTCATGTAACGAGACTCATTTGAGTAGTTTATTCATAAGTCTTGCCGAATTTTGAATAATTGTATAGGATAGAATTTGGTTACTACAGATTGCCTGTTTGTTAGTATATTTTGATGATTGTTGATAACGATTATTTTGTGATATTGTTGTTCTTGTAAGCATACATATCATCGATATTCTGTTATTAAAACAATTAACTACGAGGTTTTTATTATTACATTATTGTTTTTATTTTTAAAGGTTACCCACAACTCAAAAAAGGAAGTAAGAATGATTGGAAATTATAGGACTGCCGAATATAAACATAGGATCTAGTACCATTTTCGTTTGTTCGCATCATTTTAAAGAGGCAAATTTCAATAGAAATTTGAATGCAATTACAGTTACATGCATGTAATATTATATTACATGATAATGCAATTCCATCGTTACATTTATAGGTAAATAATTTTAATTTTGATTAAAAATACTCATTATTATGCATTCTCAGTTCCTTAAAACTAAACTGACAGCGACCAACATATGAACAGTTCGAGATTAAAACGAAGTTAAGTAAGTGGTTAAATAAAAATATTTTTTATGACATAAGTAAATAAATTATTTGACAGGAAATAAGATGGAAAATTTTATTTTGATTTTAATCTTTCTTGGGAAATTTAATTTGTAACATTGTGACATGACATGAGTGACATTTTTATTATTGTCGTAGTTTAATACGTATATGGTTGTTTAATACGCGAAACATGTTATTACTGGCACTGTCTCTTGTTACATCTTCTGTTATAACATGCTTTAAGTAAATAAACGTATTATTAATAATATTATATGTGGTTGTATGATTATCAATAACATTATTACTATTATATAAGTAATTTTATTTATTTCAAAAATTAAAACGAATTATTAAAGATTCACCTAAATCAAAATCACTGATATCAATTCCATACCAATGCATAAATACAAAGCATCTTACATTATTTGGAAACCTTTTAAAATTTCTTTCTAATATCAATCTAGACATTGGAAATGCGTAGGGATCTTCAGATTTAGATTACAATATTTTTTCTTTTTTTTAATATACTCTTAAATTTCATTTTTTTTGTGCAAATTCACTTTTCGCAATATGTGAGCATTTATAAATGCAAAAAGCTTTAAAATCTCATATGATATTTCCGGATATTCCCATATGATATGAAACATTCCCAAATGGAACATTGATATACTTTATATATATATATATATATAAATATATATATACTTATACTATGTTTCAATATTGAAGCCATAAATTTGCATGTCGATATTGACTTATCTATGATTATGGTACAACATTAAAGAAATCCGCCATTTGTGTGGTACAATTTTGGTTTAGGTAGATACGTTTATTCCATAGATAGGGCAACTCCTTTCCTTTATTATTTCCATCCTCTAAGATTCTAATATCAGTAGAGATGAAGTTTTATTCGAAATGAAATGTCAATGGCAAACAATTTTGACAAATTTCACACGTTACTTGATATCGAACGATATGATAGTTGGGACCGACTCTAGTTTGTCTATGAATTAAATAAAAAAAGTTTTTATTTGCCGTCATTTCGCCAGTCGTAACATGCGGTTCCTGAACACATCATAGGGAGCTTATAATAATATGTGTGTAGTTAAAGCAGTGTACGTAACTGTGTAAAATTAGGCATTAAAACACTCTCACTCTCGCATTTTAATATCGATTTATAATTGCTCCTCAGCGAAGATCGCAAGTTGCCTCACCCAGAGGAGTCTGTAATTGGCACGCTGCAACTGGTACCTTGCTGATTGATTGGAAGCCACAGAAAACCAGTACTGAGAGAGACGCTCGAAGTAATGCTCGATGGTAATGCAGCTACTGCGGTATTACCATCGCAATGGTACTATATGTGCGTATGCAGCATCGATTAGCGCTTGAGCACCATTTTTTTATTACCCGAGGGAGTCTGCTTACAGATACCCCGGCCCTGCGGGGGCAGAGCCGGGGTTATGTGGGACTGAGCTGAACCCTGAAGGGGAGCAACCCGACTGCACCAAACCCCCGAGGTGTTTCTCCTCTCCGCTGCAGGTGGAAGCACGGGTACGCTATCGCTCGTCCGCGCCTCCACCAGTGGTTGGCCGCGCCCAGCGCAGCCCCTCTCCGAGAAGGGAGACACAACGGTCCCCCGAATCCAAATGTAAGGATCGCCGAACACCAGGCGAGCCTTCCATCTCGAACCCCTCCATGCTGGGCAGCGAACTCCCCCGAGTCCGCTACCTTTGCAGGGGCCATGGCGCCAGGACAACATCCCCTCAACTGTGAAGTTCAGAGGATGCTCCCCCAGCCCTCGCGGCGGATCTGTTGGTAAGCTCCGCCGCAACACTCTACGCGCATCCACGTGGACTCTCCGCAGAGAGTTCTTTAGAGCGCCTACCGCACGGGCCAATCGCCCAAATTCGGCCGCGGAGGACAGGACGAGTGGCAACGACACACCAACACGTCTCTTCCCCCGCGACCCTCCTCCCCGCATGCGTCCACGCGGACCCGCTCGGCCTAGATCAAGACGAGCCCGCGCGGTACAGCTTCACCGTGGGATGAAATCGACCACGGCTACTAGAGCCCCCCCGCTACGACAAGGCGGGAACCCATTCGGGGGGGAGCGCTCGAGTACCTATATTGAGTAGAATGTGGTACTAGTATTACTTGGTCTAGACACGGCTAGAGAGAATACAGAAAAAGTTCATAAAACAACTTAACTGTAGAAAAAGATTGTCAACTTCAACCGCTATGTCTTAAACAGATAGTTGTCATAAACATAACCTCCTGACTATTGGAGAAGGCCGGGAAGTGTTAATAATAATAATAATAACGTACACACAACATTGCCCCGCACTAGGGAAACCCTGTGGCGTGGGTGCCATGGACACATACATAGACAACCACAAATTATACCCAAACTCACGTGAGAAATAAATGTGGGCCATACAAATATTTCTCCCGGTCCGGGAATCGAACCCGGGACTCTGCGTGGCAGTCCGGTATGGTAACCGTTCGGCCACGGAGGCAGTTAGACATATGTTAGATATGGGACTTAGCATGATTAAATAATCTCAGTACATAGTACTTAAAAAAACGACCTCAAAAGTACGTGGAATTACGTCTATTTGCCAAGTTTTATTGAAATATCCTTAATTTCGCCACTATACAGGGCTTGACACTGTAGATAATAAAAATCGGTTCTCACTACTCAAAGTATGTGGAGAGGAAAACGCCTTGAATTGGAGAAATAGCAAAATCAACCATTAAAATAATTGCTCCTTAGTAAAATTTAGGCGCTTTTTATAAAAATGAATCTTCATGCGTAAACAGCCACCCTCAGAGGTGGATGGTTTTCTTCAAAATGAAATGGGACCACTATGGAAGTACCCCCTTTCCAACAAAAAAAGAATCATGAAAATCGGTTCACAAATACCGGAGTTATCGCGTAACATACATACAAAAAAACACAGTCGAATTGAGAACCTCCTCCTTTTTTGAAGTCGGTTAAAAATGCCGTATATATAAATCGTCAAGATTTAATGTCGCAAATTTGTTTTAATGTATCTAAGCGTAGGAGTCGACACACTACCGAACACTAGTAGAATTGTCCACATGCATAACAGAAAATTCTCACATATTGATGCATTCAACTAAAACAAAAAAAAAAAACATTTAAAGCTAAAATTATATAATTTTCTCTTAGAAACCTAAATATCTACATCAGGTAACTAACTAATGTGGTGTTAGTGAGTATCAGATGAGTTATTTACCAATTATTATTATTTTTATTACATTTGGTGTATGTGTTATATATGTTGTATTTATGCAACTATCTATTTATTGATTTATTTTATTTACTAAATAGGTGTATTTTATTAACTTTATACCTACTTATTGACTTTGCCTAGTTTGGGTTATGTGCCTATACTATGGCTTAAAGATCACACTTAGTCGAAATTCAAACCATTTTGTCCTTTTTTGTTTTATGTTTCGTTTTATCTCGGATTAAATTAAGTGTGATTGATACAAATAAAGGATAAACCATGCTTATTATTATTACTATTATTTTATAATATAAGTGCGCATTTGACCTCCATCTCACCTGATGGAAAGTGACGATGAGGTCGACGATAGAGCATGCACACCGAAATAATGCCTATTCACTCTCCCCTTGAAAAGACCCAAGTTATAACGTTCAGGGAATAAGGGTCGTATTCCAGAATTCTCCTCAATACTCAGTCAGGACTGGAGTATTGCAGTGAGCACTGAAAATCATACTCAAGGCCTTACCATTAGGGTCGTATTTCCTGTGCTTGAAATCATACTCAAGTGTGCTCAAATCCTAACTTGAGCATTGAGTAGAGTTCGGGAATACGATCCTTAGTCTGCAGGCAAGGAATTCCACTCCATAGCCGTTCGCCATATAAATGTGGAAACGTAACGCTTCGTGCGAATCTTTGGAATATCCACAACATAGCCTTCGCCTAGTCCCCCGGCGATGGAATGGAATGGAATTAAATAGTGTAATAATTTGTAAATTATAAATTAATTTAAAGTTATTATTAAAAAACTCCGTAAGCTCCTATCCAGGGATATTATATTTTTACATTCTTTTTTTGGAGCAAAGTGTGTATATTATATTCTATTTAAGAAAAATTATTTTGCTGAAACGAATTCTCAGCAATATTTTGGATTGTTCAATTATCTAATGTAGTATAGTTTCTATATGGAAAACAACCACACAAACTTCTATAAGAATACACAATATAATATTATGTAATATATGAATACATACAGTTTGTCTTGTTTGTGTTATTACTATAATAATAGTTTTTCGGTAACGATATTTCTGCTGTTCTACTACTCCTAGTGCTGTGCAGGTTACCTCCATGGTTGTGTTAAAAGCGGATACGTAGATCAACCAGTATCGACTCCAATTGCTTAGAACGAAATAAAATGCACGCATTTATTTGCAATTTATGTAATAAGCACATCTTTGATAAACTAACACTAAACCTAAAACACAAACAAATTAAATAAAGCACATCTTTATTTACTCGCTAGTGAATTCTTCCATCAGCAAGTTTTGAGATTGTGGTTTGAAAATAAAAATAACAGAAACAGCAAACGTCAAATAAGTAATATTTCAAGAAACTTATCTTCATAACTCAACCACACCTTCCTTATAATATTTCAGTATGTTATTATGTATATGTCTATACAGCTACAAGTTACGACTCACTGGTAGAAACAGAACGCATACTTCCCGATTGTAAACGAGTGATCAACGGCCTGCAACAACTATAATACATGGGGGGATATTTGTGCACTTTTATGAGATACACCTTGGTCAATTTCTACAGAAAGCAAAAAATGTTCGAAATTCAAATAAACAAGATGGCAGCCATGGAAATTTCAGTCTTCACGGAACCACGGAAACTATTAGTGATAGGTAGGAGGTGCTGGAAGGAAAGTCATAGAGGGTAACAGTGATCAACTGTGTGTGGAAAAAAAGTTCAAGATGGCGAATTCAAAATGGCGGCCGAAGAAAAACTTGCTTCGATCCGACTGAAAATTGGCATGCGGAGGTTTTAGTAGTCCTTAATCATAATTTGGTGTCAAGTTTCTTTTCGTCAAAACATGGCTGCTAAAAAATAGTTGCCCTGTTTCGACTGAAAATTGGCATGCTGAAATGTGGCATCCACAGGAGTGCCGGATGAAAATTTGTGGTTAAAATTAGTTTTTCGCCATTTTCAAATATATCCGCCATACAGGACTACGTTGTGGGCAGAAAAAAATTGCTCTGATCCCTTTGAAAATTAGCATGTGGGCTTCTCTAGGAAATAGTCTCTAGGTAATAATTTATGATCAACATTAGCTTTCCGCCATTTATCAATGTGGCCCCGATACAAGCGTTTTTTGGCGGCAGATAAAAATTTGCTCTAATTCGACTGAAAATTGGCATGTCGGGGTTTCCATGAGTGTTTAATAATAATTCGCGATGAAAATTTATTTTTCGCCATTTTTCATTATGGCTGCCATACAAACTTTTTTTGGCAGTAGATAAAAATTTGCTGTAATTTGACTGAAAATACCATAGCTTCTAATTATAGTTAGGGGTAAAAATTTTGTTTTTGCCATTTTTCCATGTAGCCGCCGTACAAGCGTACTTTTTTCGATATAATTAGCTGTTGAAAAAACTTGCTTTGTTCGGGATAAAAATTGGCATGAAAAGATTTTTAGGATTATCTGATAATAATTTGTGGTCAAAATATATTTTTGTAATATTTAATTATGGGCGCCATCAAAGAGCTATTTTAATTGTTTTAAACAAAAGTCATTGGTGCTGAACTGCTGAGGTATTTAGGGAAAACAAATGCCAGACGATTACATCAAATATCTGGTCTCAAATTAGGGAATTTCCTGTACTATGAATCTCTGAATAACAATTATTCTGAGGGCAATACCCAGAATAGAACTAACTTGGAAATTATCGTTCCAATTTCCAAAGTTAAATTGGCCCAAATCGAGAATAGAACCCGGAATCTCCTCAAAAGGCGCCCATAGTAGGTACTAACAGCTATGCCACCGAAGAACATAAGCACACCCCGTAATCTAAATCCGACTACGCGCCGCAGGCCGAGCCGGACCCCACCGTAGGTACAGGGCTCGTAATAATAGGTACGTATAACAATGTAAAATAAATATTGAAAATTGGGTTTTAATTACTTGTAATGTCATTACAATCTATGAACTTGGTTGGATTTACCAAGTAAGTTTCACAAAGGTTGGCTTCCTTGTAAGCCTGCTGAGTTTCGTCATCCAAATGGCGATTTATAATCCCTCCACAGCGCAGGTCATAAGTTGCTTCCGCTAGAGGAGCCTGTAACTGGTACATTGCCACAGGCTGTTTGGAGTAGCGTTGCATTAAAGCCGTCGTTTCTTCGAACGAGGGTAAGTCAGTGCTGAGAGATGCTCGAAGTAGGATGAGCTTAGACCGCAGCTGCCGCGGCTGTACCTTGTATGATCGCAATTGTGCTATGCGCGTATAAGCCGTCTTGATCCACGCTCGAGCATACTGCGCTGAATGTGGCACCTTTCCCAATAAAGTTCTGACGTGCGCCTCTATCTTTTCGTTCCATGATGATACGTTCACGAGGGTTTGGTCTAGTTGTTCAGTGTTCCCTGACATCAAACCGTACATATGTTTCGCCACTGCATCCTGCAGAGCTTCCTCAGTTTCATATTCACTAATTTGATCCAAGAGTGTAGCTTGAATATCTTCTGGCGTACCACCAACACAGAACACTGTGCCAGTCACACCGTGTTCTTCTAGGATAGCAGCTACCTCTAACGATATTGAAACTCCAGATTCGTACCCTAATAGGTAATAGTTGTTCTTTACTTCGAGTTTTTTCAGTAAAAACTAAAAAAGAAAATATAATTATAGAATATACAACTATTTGAATGACAAAACCTATAGTAAGTTTTTATAATTACTTTGGCATATCTCTCAGCAGTTTCCCGGATGCTTTCGTGTAATAAGTCGAGGCCAGGCTGCAGCACGATGGCGGATAACATGAGCCTCTCGCCCAGCACTTGAAACCTTGCATAGTGGCCTTCCATTCCAGGAATGATGAATATATATTTCTTAGAAACATCGAATTCATCCTCTCTCTGAAAGAAACCTTGTTTGATGAAGTCTCGATAAATTTTCCCAATGTCTGTATAATAAAACATGATCAAAACAATTACCATGTTGCCGTTATCAACGCGTGTTGGCAAGGAGACCCATTCATTTGTGGCGAGCAGTTCGTCAGGGTCAACATATGAAAAGAAAGTCCCGAGGCCACGCACGGACTTGAATTTATTCCCTGTTATTGTGTCCTCCAATTCTCGAATTCTGCAAATTTCATATTTTTCAATCGAATTGTCAATTATTGTACAGTCAGCTCTCATTTGACTAAAAAACTTACTTTAGGGAAGTCAAATTCAAAATTTCTTCGTCATCCAAGTAAATATTAAAGACGTCTCGCAGGAACGTTTGAATAATGGACACCTTTCTTAACTCGATGCCCATATCTTGAAGTGTGATTTCATCTTGTGTATCTTCAGAGATACTAATTTCTGATAACAATGAGCAATTAGTAGATATTTTCATTAGATGAAACGAATATTATACCATGCTACGAGATTTATTACTGTCAATTTGGGTAATATGTTAAAAACTTACTGGCACGCCTACTAATTTGTTGCAACAGCGAAGTTTGTTTTTTTGAGGGAAGAGCCAGCAACGTCGACTGAGACGTGCATATAGCTCGCTCTATTGTATGCAACGCACCTCTCCATGTATATGAATCTTGTGCATATTCCTCAGTACCACTCTAAATAAAAATATTTTATTACAGTCATACCGTTGTCACATAAATCAATTACATAAAAAGTGTCCTTTAAGATCCAAAAAAGAAAAAATAATTACAAATTAAAAATAAACACAAATTGTCAGTCATATTTACGAATTTTTACCTTTTTAAATGCACACAAATTAAGAGTTGTCGCCGGTAAACCATCACGAACGCGAGTATGGCATGTATTTTGGCCGACAGTAACGCCAAAGCAAACAATAGCAAAGTATCTGCAAAAAAAAATCTTGACCATTATTCGAACAGCTTACAAGTATAACATACATGAGATAGCAGTCACTTATTAACGTCCATGTAATCATCTCTTTTGACGCCATAACGTTTTTCCTTACTTGCTTTTTCAACCATTGCTATTACATGAAGTGGCGAGAGGTGGACTAAAAGTCACGATTTTGGTTCTCATTGGATGGCAATCTCGATGGATTCCCGTCGAGATCCAACGTATAAATATAAAAAAAAAACCTTATACTTCGAATTGAAATTTTAAATAATCGTAAAATTACATTTCCTTGTAAATAATAGTCTATAGTTAGCGAGCTAAAAGTGATCAGATACTGTCGGCCGTATTGACACTATTTAACGGTTAGGCTTTGTATTTATTGTGCAGAAATATTACTTAGTTCTACCCTACCTAAGCCTGATATGGTCTTGCGCTACCAAGTGCGACTCATCTTAGGATGGAAATAAATGATAAACACAAACAACATAACAGTTCGAGTTCTTAGGTTTTCGCGATTGTTACACATAGGAAATGAAACTATTTTTCCAGATTTAAATCGCGTATATTTGTTTTTTCAAATAAACCGACGCCACGTTTCGGGCTCTTTACAGGTCCCATGGTCAAGGGCCCGAAACGTCGGTTTGTTTGAAAAAACAAATATATGCGATTTAAATCTGGAAATATAGTTTCATTTCCTAAACATGACAATTCTTCGTCCTCATATAAACTTCTAAGGAGAGTTCTTACTAGATACTTTGACGGAATTGTTGAAGTAAGCTGTAGACGAACAGAGCGGCTTTCAAAACTCTTTCCGCAAAGTTCAAATTGAAAAATAAGGATTCCCTCAAGATGACTTATAAAGAGTTTCCTCAGATTTACTTAAATAATTTGTGGGCATTGTGCCGAGGTAATGCATTGGGACCCGCTTATGAAGGCTAGCGTGTGAAAAATGCCGCCGAGTCACCACTAAATTAACGATCAATCCTTTTCGCTCACAAGTGGAACTCAGTAAGTTAAAAAAAAGCTACCCCTCTCAGAGTGCATGGATCAGGCAAGCTGTACGCAGCAATTGGCTACTTATATTGGTGGACCTCGACCAGCATCTCCGCCTCTATGTCCCACGGAAGATGTTAGTCGTATTATTTAGTTAGTGAGACTCAATTTTTTTTAACGTAAAGTAGACGAGCCACTTGATGGGAGGTGATTATCGTCACCCGTGGACATCTGCAACATCAGATGAGCAGCCTATGCGTTTCCAGCCTTTGAGAGCCCTCTTGACACGCTTTTTGAAGAATGCCATGTCATATCGCAAAGGAAGAGTTCAAGAGGAATATTCCACGAGTCTCAGTATTCCACATCTTGCTTTGCTAGGCATCAATGTCGTGAGGATTGGGCTCTATTCCTTAGGCGGGAGGTGCGATAGTGGAAACGTGACGGTGGCTCCAGTCCAAAAAGTCGCTGTAAGCACTCCCATAAGGTGTTTCATTTTTCCAAAGATGTGATTTTCATATGCTTTGCTTACGCCCCGAGTCTCAGTGTTGTATAAAATATATATGCAGAATTTCAAGACCATTGGATAATAATAGGGGTTAAAGTATGAAATTGCCGATTTGTACTGAAAATCTAAATTGTTTATTTTTTAAATTTTTAACAAATTTATGTAATCAAAATAGTTGCCATTATTATCTATACATTGCTGCCATCTAATGGGAAGGTTATTAATGCCTTTGCGATAGAACTCCGACGATCTAGACTGCACAAACTGTGTGAAAGCATTTTGTGCTGCCTCCTGGGAAGAAAACTTCTTGTCACGTAGATAATTGTCCAAATCACGAAAAAAATGGTAGTCCGTTGGAGCAAGGTCTGGTGAATACGGAGGATGACGAATGGTTTCTAACTGCAGTTCCTGAAGGGTCAAAATGGTTTCTCGTGCTGTGTGAGGTCTCGCGTTGTCGTGGAGCAATAATGGTGAAGATCGATTCATGAGTCGGGGCTGTTTTACTGCTAGTTTTGTCAACATGGTTCGGAGTTCGGCACAATAGACATCTGCCGTTATTGCTTGACCAGATCGGAGAAAACTATAGTGAATAACACCATGCTGAGACCACCAAACAGTTACCATTACCTTTTTATTGGTAAGTTTTGCTTTAGGACACTGTTGTGGCATTTGACCTGGGGTCAGCCATTGCATTTTTCTTTTCCGGTTATCATAAAGAGTCCACTTTTCATCACATGTTACAATTCGATCCAATATTCCTTCATTTCTGTACCGGTTCAACAAGGCAACACAAGTTTCAACACGCGTTTCTTTCTGTAGATCAGTCAAATCATGAGGCACCCATTTTTCGTATTTTTTTATTTTATTGATTTGACGCAAGTGAGTCAATATTGTGGGTAAGGTAACGTTAAACCATGCCGCTAATTCCTGGGTAGTTTGACTAGGATCGGCTTCCACTATCTCTCTTAATTCATCGTTATTCACCTGTGTGGGCGGTCTTCCTCGTGACTCGTTCTTTAAGTCGAAATTTCCATCACGAAAGCGTTTAAACCAAAATCGCACGGTGCGTTCGTTAGTAGACCCCTCTCCAAACGCAGCATTGATATTGCGGGCTGTTTCTACCGCGTTAGTTCCGCGTCGGAACTCGTATTCAAAAATCACTCGAATTTTCGCAGTATCCATCTTTCTTGTCTAAATTGAATAACAAAAACAATTGAAAGTCGATATTCAAATGTTTCAAATTAAAAAAAAAAATCACAGAAACCATTTGAAAAAAGTTTCATTCGAAAACCTCAAACCATGAAGATTCTATGAAAATTCAAAGAACCTATTGCAATAAAACGGCAATTTCATATTTTAACCCCTAATATTAAGGGGTTGCACACTTCTTCACGTTTATTTCATACTAGTGAAATTTCGAATATTGAAGTGCTTTTACACTAATGAGCTTTTCATGTATTTCTTTAATTTTTTGTAGTTAATTCTGTTTAATTAAGTGGGAACCATAGTAGAAAAGGTACCTTGTAGTAAGTTTTTAGGATCTCGGACTCCTCAAAGGAACAGGACTGGATAACATCAGACAACATCACATACGTCGCTCTGATCCCAAAGTAGGTAACTAAAGCACTTATGTTATGGAAATTGGAAACTATGACGCTGCCACAAACACCAAGATCCGAGACAAAAGAAAAGAAAAGAAAAGTTCGTTTTTCTCATTTATCGGGCCGTGGGTGGATCATACCCGTTACCTCCGATATGACGACACCATGAAAACCGGTGTGCAAGTCACTCGAGCACGGAGGTCGTCAATCCAAAACGTTCTAAACAACGGTAACCATCCAAGAGAAGACTACAAGGAGTTATTACAACTCTTACTTGTGTACCCGGGAGGTTGGTCTAGAAACGACTTCGCTTTCAGAGTTTCAGGGAGTCTGCATCAAGCAATATGGATGGCAAAGGCAATATATGCACTTAAAAATTGTCCTCTTCACGAAACAATATACCTCAAGGATAATTAAAGACAATGATACGTGTGGCGCGCTATAAGTTTCCGGAATGAATAAGAAAAAAATACATAGTCAGAAATAAATTTATTGTTTCTCAAAATATTCTCCTAACGGAACGTTAATGCAAATTTTCATGCGAATGAACCACTATTGAAAACATTTATGCCACTCCTTCGTGACAATCTCTGAAACATATTTTTTATACTCTTCGACAGCCTCTTCAGGTGCTGAAAATCGTTGACCGCGTAACTGGTTCTTAATTTTTGGAAATAAATAAAAGTCACAAGGTGCCAGGTCGGGACTGTACGCGGGATGGCTCATAAGGTCAACGTTGTTCTGCTTCAAAAATTCATTTGTCTGTCTGGCGCTGTGAGAACTGGCATTATCGTGGTGCAAGATGATACGGCGTTTACGGTTATTTTATGGAGCTTATCAATAACTTCCGGCAAACAAATGGTCGTGTACCAATCACTATTCACGGTACAACGATTCTCCAAAGCAACAGTAGCCATGTGTCCAGTTTTATTTAAAAAAAAGAGCAATCATCCGCTTAGAGACACTTTGCACGCGCGTAACTTTGGTTGGTTTCGGCTCATCTCGAAAGACCCATACGCACGATTGCTGCTTTGTTTTGGGATCGTAACTATGAATCCATGTTTACCTGTTTACATGTATACCTGTTACTATATCTCACACCTAATTTGGCGCCTCTTTATTGAATCTGGTAAGCATGGCATTGCACCAAGTGACGCGATCCGTTTTTAGAGCCTCAGTCAAATTGTGTGGGATCCACCGAAAGCACAGCTTTTTCACACCCAAATGTTTGTGTAGTATTGATTGTATTTGAGTCATGCCTATGCCTAAAGATGCCCGAATCTCATGGTATGTCACATGCCTGTTTGTTTTGATTATACGGCGCACAGCATCGATGTTTTTATTGTTCACATCAGTGGACGGGCGACCATCACGAAATTCGTCACTGAGATTTATACGACTGCGTTTGAATTCTGCAAACCAGCTATAAATAGTCGTCTTGCATGGTGCTTCATCGCCGAAAGCAGTTTGAAGCCGAGAGAAACTCCACTGAGCTGTTAGATTACACTTAAAGTCTTAGAAAATCATACTACGAAAATTTTCACGAGTTAAATCCATGGCAATATATACAACCAATTTCTAAAATGATGCCACAAAGCAAAAACAAGTGACAGTGACAGACATGAAACAAACTGTATTTTACAGCCAAAGAGTTAAATTTTCAAATGTTATAATTACTTTTTAAATATTGTTTATGTAAGCGGACAGGTCCGGAAACTTATAGTGCGCCCTATGTATGAGTTGCATATTTTGTCAGCCTCATTCATTTTTGGCACGAGGTGATTGTAAGTCGATGGGTTCCAAAGAATGTTTTGTGTATTCTATAACTTCGAAACACTTCAAAAATATTGCTAAGAGACTTTCTTCTGGCAGAAACAAACGTAAGTTAATAATAATAATAATAATAATAATAATCATCATTTATTTCCAATCACAATGGTATTCATCTTATAATAGATACATACAGAAGTTGAAATGACAATGTGTTTGACCATTGTGAAAGAGCGGAATCTGTACTAGGATACCCTGTGTTACAGTATTCCGACTCTCAGACTCGATCTAGAAATATGTGACAAAGGTGCAGTTAATAACTATTAATACATCATAATAAAAAGAAAAGAAAAGATAACAAAGTTAGAAAGCTAAATCAGTACAATACGTTGTAATGTGTAAATTGTGTGTGTGTGTGTGTGTGTGTGTGTGTGTATGTATGTGTGTGTGTGTGTGTGTGTGTGTGTGTGTGTGTGTGTGTGTGTGT
>NW_020653415.1:3320059-3330783 GCF_003589595.1 Hyposmocoma kahamanoa
GTGTGTGTGTGTGTGTGTGTGTGTGTGTGTGTGTGTGTGTGTGTGTGCGTGACGATCTTAGACGCTTAAATACATAAGTTAGCTTACGAATCCGTTTAGTAAGTACTTCAGTATGACGCATCCACGAAATTGTCGAATCGATATATACGCTAAGATATTTTATATTTTGCACTTGTTCTAGAAAAACACATGAGCATGTATCAGGATTGATAAATGATGTACAAGTATGAGCCTTTATATGTAAGTTAGAAGGTTGAAGGCGTTCTAGCTTTGTTAATGTAACGTATTTCGTTTTATTTAAGTTTACGGTGAGCAAATTTTGACGTAGCCACTTCATAACTTGACCGACCTGCGTTTCTACTGTACTAGTTAGTTCGTCTCACGACGAGCTCTGGAAAACCAAAGCTGTATCGTCAGCGAAAGCAAAAACTTTACCCTTATCCAGCTGAAGATTGCAAAGATTATTTATGTAAATTAAGAATAAGCTAGGACCAAGAACGCTACCTTGTGGCACCCCGTAGTGAATACATTGAGTATCGCTTACTATATTGTTGATTATGACCTGTTGTGTTCGATTGTTAAGGTAACTGGCAAACAAATTTAAGGCTGTGCCTCTTATGCCTATTTTTTCTAGTTTAATCTATCAGTCTAGTTGGTTGCTTTGGTCGAGCGTATTATTGAGATTGTTCAGGAAAATATAGCTAAAAATTTAGAACAAAACGTACAAATATTTAGAAAGGAAATGAAAAGATTAGAGGGTAAAAAATTCGATTTTCAATAATAAAACCTGAACTAAAGAATACGACATAAACATACAATAAGAAGAATACAAAGACTTTGTTTTAAATTGTCGGGGCTAGATGACGTGACAAAATACTTGAAGTGAATCTCTAAGAAGCCATTTGAACGCTATTAAGGTGGTGGTGAATAGTACCACAGAAAGAGGAATGGCTCTGATAAAAAAGTTGAATGAATCGGCCATTGACGAATAACAAAAACAAAATTCTTCTTGAGGTTAGTAAATAGAATATCACAGAAAAGTCGTCACAATGTGAAATTACAGACACGTGGGACTTGTCAACTTATGTATCAGGGTGACGGGCGTAGTGTTAGTGCCCCTCAGATCTTTACGATTTAAAGCTCTGAGTCGCGTTGCAATTGTTACGCACAGGCGTGTCGCTTACCACCAGGCGCACAACTTGTTAATCCCGTCACTAGTTATCACATAAAAGAAAAGTTGATAAATATATTATAAAACACAACTTTTGCGTACCACACTGCCTATCAATCTTAGCGTCTAGTTTTAATATAATTTTAAGTTCGTGATTTGTAGTTTTCTCAATAAATATTTTATATTTTATTTAACAGGTACAAACGGCACAGGCTCAGCTTTTAACTCCTTACATACATTTAAATTTACTTATACTACAAATAAACTAAGGAGAAATTAAAAACATTTAAAAGTAACAACTTGTTACTATTGAATGTAATTATGATAGCAATTTAGTCCAGCAACATTGTGGTTTCCGTATGTTAAGTAGCCATTGCTTACAGTTTCTTTTAAAAGTGCACAATGTCTATAATTTGATTTAATAATTTGAGCAAATAAAAAATCAAGGTGTTTTAAACCTAGCTCCATTGTCTCCCAGTTTTAGCTTGTAACACAGCTACCCAATATGGCTATAATACGAACGTGGACGATCGACGACGAAGGACGAATAGAAGCGAAAATTACATTGCAATCAGAAAGAAATGTAGCAATTTTTATATGTGTTAAGACCCTTGAGTCGCTTTACTAATTACGACAGAATTGTACTTAGTGGCGTACCTTCGGAACAAGGGGATACGAAGCCATCGCTTTTGCTGAATCTAACTTATGTATGAAGTGTACCAAATGTTAAACAATTATTCCTAGCATATGTAACAATCGTGCTTATGCCTTGTCCAGATTACAGTATTCGAGGCATAGATCCTTTTGGGTCAGAGCGCATACACGTTGTTGCCAATTATGTTTCACTAGATCTGATGGACGAGGAGGCCCTGTAAAGGCCTGTTCAGATATAGGCGTTATTTCCTAACGCCGTGAGTAATTGGTACTACAAAGCAAGCGAAAAGATAACGCCTACCTGGTTGGTACGGCAGTATTCCGGTTTTGCTCTTGCACGGCGGTGGGGAATAACGCGTATATCTGAACAGGCCTTTATACGACTCTTTTTCTGTACGACGTACCAAGCTAGCAAAGTTGGGTATTTCCAGTCCCGTTCCTCATACCAAAAGTCCTTGCACACCGCGACCCAGCAAAACTATCTTATCTTTGTGTAGTACAAAGGCGAGTGTTTTGAGTGAAATCTCGATCTCTCTCTCTCTATCTTTCGATTAGTGAATCGCAATCAGCAGTGGCTAAGAGTCTAGACAAGATTCTAGTCGACGTGTAGACAGGTTAACCATAGTCGAAAGTGAAGTTTTTGAAATGAACTTCGAAGTATGGAAATGTGTGAGCGGTCTGGAAAGTCAAGCACTTAGAATAAGGATCAAGTGAAGTTATTAAAAGATTTCTGGCACCCCTCTACACGCAAAACATATAACGTGACATGGAAGAAGTTGGCTACAGTAATGTCTCTCTACTAAATCTTGTAAATTCTTACTTCATTATTTAGGGCCGTTTCTGCATAAATGTGTTAACTCACAGACAATCGTAAAATGAGTCATGGATGCAGTCATATACCTTGTGACATAAAGTTTAATATTCTTTTCACGAATATCATTAAAAAATTGTAGTAATTGTTAAAACTAAAAATTACTTTTACAAAACCTGGTTCGCCTCATAGGTGAATTTAGCAGAAATATGTTACATGTGATTAAATTATCTTTCAACGTGGTTTGAAACGATTTGGTTTAAGTACGCTTAATACATTTTACAACTTTACTTCAATCAAAGATCAAACTGGCTGTCCACTGAAGTGCGTAAAAAGCCTCTTCCATTATGCAATGAGTTCCGGGTATCAACAACATTGAGTAAGGAATAGGATCAACACAAAGAATTACGTACCTTAAGGACTTACAGAACTTCCTAGTAGCCCAGTCCAGATTATGAACTAATGTCGTTAGTTTCTTGACGTCCTGCTCAGTAATGCTTGAAGCTAACACATACACTCCCTCTACTGGACCCAAACGATTACTCTCGCTAAGTAGAGTAACGACATTGTCACTCTTGCCAAAATCTCCTGAAGAAATCTCCGCTTTTATGTCAACATTTGCCCATAGTCTAAAACACATTCAACATCAAATTATCACAAACATGGCATATAATTACAGTACATAAGATGTATTCAAAGATGCAAGATAAATGCCGTGAAACAAAAGCCTTACTTTTTCTTCATCTGTAAATATGACGACACATTTTGCGTATGTAAATGAATTTTTGTAGCACCTCGAGCAACCAACGTATTGGCGAATTGAACTCCAAAAGAATCGTCATCACAAACAACTATGTGGCATGAGTCAGGAGAACACGAAAGCCTGAGAAGACAAAATAAAACAGTAAGTACTGTAAGTCTGCTATGTAAAACCAGTACCAATAAACTTTGGACGAGTGAAATAAACACCCAGGCTGTGTTACAGGAACCGAATCACGTAAGCGTAGCACGACACGGCCACGATGGCGACTGGTTGCTAACAAACGGAATGCCCGGGACGCCTCGTGTGGAGGATATGTCACGCGGGACAGAGGCCGCACATATCCTTTGACGATTCCTTCACTTATCATTAGTTGAAGCTTCTGCAAGTACAAAAATTATTCAATAGCCAGTTAAGTATGTTCTTCTCAGTTTTCTCGAATGACATATTAAACCTTTTTGTGAGTCACTACGCCACACAAATCTCTTGTAGCTACTAAAAACTTACTTTTAAATCCTTCAATGTATCATTGGTAAACAAAGAATAGAGGTCAACTGTTGCATAACTTCGGTCACACGTTAAATTATTCATTCCAAAATTAAACTCTTCTCCAGTGGAAATTTGCGCTGTATCCAGTGTAAAACCACACGAACTAGAAACTTTTAATGAAGCCTGGAAATAAATAAATTTTATTATTATATTGTGAAAATATACTTTTGAACATTCGTGAGGATTTTCTTACATTTTTTAGTTCGCCATGGACACAAGAAATGACAATTTGGCAACCTTTTCCCTTTGTGATGGTTCTCACCATATCACCGAAACTATGATCTCGAGAATTACCAATGTGATCCTCTGAAAAGAAAAACGCTATTAATGTAACTTTTGTGTTTTCGCTACAGTATTATTGGTTAATAATTTACGTAGCGTCCATTGAAAGACCTTGCAGTTCTGGGAACAACTTCATCAAGAAACTCTTCTTTCGTGTGTCGCTGACTGTTGTAAACACTTCGCAGCCATTATTCAGAGCGATAGCTAAGGCAGCTTGTCCCAGCGCACCTGTTCCGCCGTGGACAAGTATTGTATACCGAGGCAAAAGCTTAATTTTTTTAATCTGGAAAATTATTATTATTACTAATTTCAATGTTTGGCGTAGTTTATAGAATTTAACGTGTGTAAAGTCTCAAATCTATTACACGGTATGGACAGAATACTCACGTAGCAATAAAAAGCGTGCAAATATGCCGAAGGCACTGTAACAGCATCTTCCAAACTCCAATGCACTGGCACTGGCCACAACATTTCTGGACGAACTTTAACGCGAGAACTTGCTGCGCCGCTTGGTAATATACCCATGACTCTTTCGCCACTAAAATTTAGAAAGTCAAAATCTTAAAAGCAGCATTTTATTATACAAGAATAGAACGGTTCTATGAGTATCATATTAATCAAATTACCTATCTGTCACTCCGCTAAAGTCCATGCAATAAGAAGTATCGGATGATTTATTCTCGTTAAATAACGTTAACATGCCTGTGGCCTTCATAACGTCGAGATTGTTTATAGCCGTATAATGTACCTGTAAAAACAATCGCACTTTTTAACTCCATTGCAAAGACTACTTTAGGTTTCCTTTTTGTACGTTTTTCCATTTTTTATTTGGTGTTAATTTATGAAATACTAGCTGGAAGAGGTAGTAGGAATATAATTTTAAGGACATTTATTTAATTACATTGTGACTAAAAATAATAATTATACATACTTTATTATTATAACTCGTGTGATTTAAAATTTTGTAACCGAAATTAATTGTTCATAAGATAATTACCGTCACCAGTATGCCAGGTTCTGCAGGTTCCGCTTTTTCTAACCAATATAAAGATTCTAGGTCGCCAATTGTTCCACTGCGGAGGGTAATCCCGCTCATGATCGGCATATTTTCTTGCCATGATGTGTAGTACTCGCCTCCCCAGATACCCTACAAATCAATTAAAACAGTTGGTTGGGCGTTGTTTTGAATAATATACAAGAAGTTAACTATGTAACAGACAGGGTACATCAAGATGAAGTGGTTCAGCTCGACTTATGGCTACAAGTTCTCTGGCATCATTTATTGCTTCATAATTTTATGTTATAGTGAATGACAACTATATTAAGATCAAATTCGAAATCAAAAGTTGCACAATATTAACAACTACTGACCAACTAAACGGTGTCAATTAAAGTTTATTTTGTTCTAAATAGCCACACGGTCCGGTGCATAATCAACTGACAAAACTTTTTTCTTTTCAAATTTTCACGGTTTTACGACAGGCAATATTCATGCCCTAATGTGTTCATATTTACGACAGCAATAATGAAATTACACGTTGTTTACTCTTAGTTTTAAATTGACGACGATTGAATATTAAAGTTTTAGAATCAACTAAGTAGATAGGACTTGACTGTTATGAACCACTAAACTGAACTGATGTTTTTTTTATAATATCAGGTGACGGGACGAACAAGCCGTGCGCCTAAGCTACACGCCTGTCTATAACAGTTGCAGTGCCATGCAGAGCTTTAAATCGCAAAGATTTGAGGGGCACTGCCACTGCGCCCGTCACCCCGAGACATAAATTGACAAGTCCCGTGTGCCTGTAATTTCACCAGCACCCTTACCCTTCAAAACCGGAACACAGTAAAGCTCACTGCCTGGCTGCAGAAATAGGTAAGGTGGCAGTACTACCCTGGACGAACTCTTTCTTAAAGAGCTTTACTGCTACTAAATGATGATGATGTCTCCGCCAGAGGGCGTTGTACGGTGAATGCGATTGAGATATCGTTGGTTTTAGCGTTGGTTTTGTAAATGGGTGTTCCAAGGCCGCATGTGTGGTAAATAAAAACGTTGTTGATGTTGTTGGTAGGGGTATTCAGTTTGTGATCAGCTGGGATGCGGTGGGTATGGGTGTGTTACAGATCAACACGATTTCAAGTGCAACGCTGGTCGCACTTCTTTCAACCATAAAAACATTTTAACCACGACCAGCCGAACGCCAGAACCGCCTTCGCCATCACCCATATCCACCTCAGCCTCTGGTACCCCATTATTCTGTATTTGAAACTGTTCTAAATTCTTCGTAATCCAATCCGTCATAAACCCCTACAACAGCCTCTAGATTAACGAAATGTAGCGAAGGGTGGCGAATGGGTACGCTACATTTGACGTGGGTTTTTCAAAATGATAAAAACTTTTGATTTGAATTGAATAAATTGTCAAATTTCAAAAAATCAAATATTGTTCTTAAAGTGCTTGTATCAGACCTGCATTCCTTACAAACGATCTACGTCAGTGTTTAATCAGTCATATTGATATATACCCTTTCCGTTATCACTTTGTATATTATATATTAGCTTTACATTTTTTAACACGTTGTATGTCAATTCCAATTCAGGTATGTGATCTAGAGTTTCCTTTTCTGATGTCATGATCAGGAATATTTGATTATGATCTAAGTCTTTCCTCTTGTCCTTCACAAAGTCTTTCAGTCCTGGTACTGTAGGATAAGGTGATATCACTACGAGCTTGTGTTTCTGTGGCAGTTTCGCATATGTTGATGTCAAAATACTAAATTCTAATTCAGATCGCACAGTGACCACAGTGGTGGCCAATGTTGCCTGTAGGGGTCTCCATTTTATTAAGTCTATTTTTGTGTTATTAAGATCATGTGTTGATACAATGCAGTATAAGGCTGACGGTGAAGCATTGGCTACAGAATCTTCAATGCTTATAATGAACATGTTGCGAGGAAGTACACGATAAAGAGTTTGACGTAACTGGAAATTAAAAATAAAATAGCAACATTAATACTGAGCAGTAAATTTGATAGACGTTTGTATTATGCAACTAGGTAACAATAAGGTAAGTATGTATATTTCAATCTTATAAAACGTAAATAAATACATTGTCATTTCACATTTGAAAAAAATGTTTCACTATTTGCCTATTGTACGTACTTTTTCATCTGATGAAAGATTATGCACTAAAACGAGATCAACGTCAGTCAAAAAATAGTCCCTCATCTCTAAAATCTTATCTCCTGGAATTTCTTCATAATTAAAAATCAGTCCAGGTATATCGTCATAAATTTTACTTATAACTTTAGATACATTGGAATATTTTTCAGAATTGAAAACTCCCACCGCTTTTATAGCATCGTTACTAATATCTTCTGATACCATTTGTAGATAGACTTCTATTGCTGTAGAAATCTAAAATTAAAACAAAACCATTTTACTTTTGTGTTATTTTTTTTTCGAGATTTTTGTACCTCCTCCATATAGTTTACTTACATCATTGTGAGACAAAAAACGAGGTATAAACCTCAATGCCTTTAATGTTGTAGTCCCTTCATCTTGAACAGACAGCGTACGTAATTGAAGACCTTCAATGATCACTCCTCCACACTGCGTTGTAAATTTCTCGTCGACTATATTTGCAAGCATAACGCTTTTATTATCAGTAGTCAAAACTTTATCAAAATGCTCGTTGATATTGAAGGTAAGTTGTCTTAATAGGTAAGGCTGGCAAACAGTATCATCGTATGAGCGTCTCAGAATATGTAATTGTAAAATACCGTCCAAAAAGGTTACCCAGTTGTTATTCCACGTTATTTGAGCTTCAGTTAAAGTTGAATTTACTTTGTGAATAGAGCGAAATTCGTCCCTGAAAATAATTATTAAGTAGCAATGCTAAAACCAAGTTAAAAAATGTCTAATAACCTCAATTCAAATCGAATGGTGTTTCGTATAAAAGCTAGTCAAATGTCATAGAACTTACTTGTACTGATAATTTCTTTCCAGCAGCATCTTATAAACATCGTCACACTTGAATTCGAACTTGTCTTCAGATTCAAAAGGTTTTCTAACTTCTAACTGATCTCTTGTTACTGTATTGCGTACGACTCCATGGGCTACTTTTCTATTGTCATTCGTAACCTGTAATAGGAATAAAATTAGATAAAAATTATAAGTATAGTTATCATTACCACATTATAAAAATTACCCCTACCTACTACCTACTATCCCTACTACGCACACATACAGAGATCATCTCATTTTCACAATGTTCAAATGTGTGTAATTTGCGTTCAAGAAAGGGATAGATACCCAAAGTTTAGGTGTATTGGAACTAATACGCGCATAATCGTTTAATACTATTTTTTTTTCAATTTTCAAAGTGACACGTTTGTTATTGCTAAGTGTCAGTTTCTGGGTGTTCATTATTGGTGAGTATTGATTATTGGTTAGTTAATTAGTGGATTTTGGGTGTTCATTACAAAAGATCTAGAGAAATTCCAGCTTAGGTTTATTAGTAATAATTATAATAGCTTTTTTATGAAACATGCTACAAAATAATCTTTCTCGAGAATTATATCCATCAAGTAAACTAATCACTATTGATTATGTTTAAAAACAAAAAATAATTTCAAATTTCAATTTGAAATGATTTTTTTGAGTCACACTTCCCTTAATATGTTGATCATTGGTGCCATCACCCTAATTGAAAACAGATTAAATGATTATCTAAAAGAATCCTAATTTGTGCCGTCAGAAAATCTCCAATATTTTAAGTTAATTTATTATTCAAATTCTCTATTAATGAAAAGATGTAAGGCTTAAGCTGTTGCTGCATATGTATTTTAGGAGTATCAGGGTTCCGTTACACGCTCGAGGTTACGTGATAAGTGCCTACCGTTGAGTGTATCGCCGGCAGTGCAAGCGCTGAAAGGATGTTGCATGCATATCTGAATGGTCGTGCGGCACATTTTGTAAGAAAAATCGGCGCAATATGTCACAATCGCGTAATTATTGTTCAGTGGATGGCAGTAAAATTAATGATTGACTGTGATTTAAATACTAAATCATTGTCGTCATCGTCAACCCATTAGTCGTCCTACTGCTAGGAACTCTAAGGACAGAGTTTAGGCTGTAATCTGCCACGCTAGCCTAATGCGGGTTGGAGGTTTCACACGTTTTCCAAAGGTTCTGCACCTTCTTCGACGTGCAGGTTACGTCACGATGTTTTCCTTCACCGAGAGTTATTGCTACAAAACTGTCACAAATGTACTTAACTCGTAGTTACGTGCCGCCTCGGGATTAGAACCGTCGATCTCTAATTGAGAGGTAACCGTTCTCCCATCCCGTTACTGAATAAATATTGTTTATTTCAAATTACTATATTACATACACTATATTATATATAATTACTGAATACTAAATAAATAATTGTAATTTCAATCTTAGATAAGTCTTTCATTTACATTACAATCTTTGTACAACCCTAGCGCATTCAGTGCAGTCGTGCAATTCTGCACGACTGCACACGGCGGGCACGGCGGGCGGGTTATTTCCACCTATCTGAGCGAGCGCTTAGATTCCTTCTGCCTCGTAGTGAGTACCTGGTGTCATTAGTGCGATTTAGTAGACTATTATAGCGCAGGTATTTTCGAATTTATATGAGAGCTGTGTATCTGTTATGTAGTAATTATTAAGTAATCTTTGGTAGTATAGTCATTTTCAATAAAAAAACAATTATTATGAGTATCATCGTATTAGGAATTACATTAAATTACATTTTATACGAAATGACTAATAAATTTGCCTAGCTTATTAAATGAGATATAAAGTCTTTTATATCATCGTTGACAAATAGGCTCTTATCATCAATTAAAATGACAAGACCAATCTTAATATTTGAATTTTCTCTCCTGGTTCAACGGTACGGTAAATTTATGAAATTGTTGTCATACAACACGTTTATTTACCTCGAAACGGCCGCTTCCTCTTTGCAACGTTACTTTAAGCCGGAGAGGTCTCTGGTCATGCAGTTGCGGTTGCGCATACAAATGTACGTCGTTAAACTGTATATTGAGACTGCGAGGCTTCACATTTAAAATCATAGCTAGAGCATCCCATACAGTGACGAGTATAGCAGAAAATGGATACAAGTTCTTTCCTGGAAAATATAAAACTAAATGAAAAACAAGTCTCAAAGTAAACACGATAATTAGTATCACGATGCAACTAAAAAGAATAGTGACAGTGACAGTTACAGTGACAGTGACAGTGAGTGACAGTGCGTGACAGTGATAGTGACCGTGACCGTGACCGTGACCGTGACCGTGACCGTGACCGTGACCGTGACAGTGACAGTGACAGTGACCGTTACCGTTACCGTGACAGTGACAGTGACAGTGACAGTGAAAGTGACAGTAACAACATCACCTGAACCAACATACTCGATGGCGATGGCGATGGCGATGGCGATGGCGATGGCGATGGCGATG
>NW_020653415.1:3330793-3343293 GCF_003589595.1 Hyposmocoma kahamanoa
CGATGGCGATGGCGATGGCGATGGCGATGGCGATGGCGATGGCGATGACGATGACGATGACGATGACGATGACGATGACGATGACGATGACGATGACGATGACGATGACGATGACGATGACGATGACGATGACGATGACGATGATGATGATAATAATAATAATAATAATAATAATAATAAAAACAACAACAATACCAACAACAACAACAATAATCTCATCGAGCCCTTAATATCTTAATATCTGCGCCATCCCCATATTAACCTACTCATTTGGTGTTATACAATAGACGAAAACAGACCCTAAATCTGCCATAGAAAGGCTTACAATTAAAAGACAAAATGGTGGGAGAGGCCTATATAGACATCCAGTACCTTTGGCGAAAACATGTCAGTCGATTAAAAATATTCTTTCACAGAAAATCATCCACTAGTAACATAGATAAACCCATAGTTCTAAATGATCACAATTACACCCCACTTAACTTAAGTGAACAAACAGATACACAACACGTTGATTGTGATGACCCGCAAAAACGGAAGATGGAAGACTGGAAGAAAAGTATTGGACGGCCGACATCCATATCATTTGGAACAATTACACGTTAACACATTAGCATCAAATAAGTGGCTTAAAATAGGTAATTCCCAGAAACTGAAGCATTTATAATTGCGATACAAGACCAGATAATTAACACTACAAATTATAGAAAATATATAATAAAAAATCCATCAGCAACAAACGATAAAAGTCGCAAGTGGCGAATCCAACTAGAAACGATTCAGCACATTACAGGAACATGCACAGCACTTACATAAACAGACTACACTCATAGACACAACCAAGTAGCAAACGTCATTCACCAGAAACTGGCACTCAAATACGCACTCATACCAGACACAAACACTCCTTACTATAATTACATACCACAAACTATCCTAGAAAACACAACACACAAACTCTACTACCACCGCGCCATTCTCACAGACAGGACAATTCATTTTAATAGACCAGATGTAACTCTTCAAGATAAAATAAATAAAATTACTTACCTAATAGACATTGCAGTTCCCAACACACATACATACAGAAGACTAAAAATGAAAAAATAAGTAAATACGCAGATCTAAAGGATGAAGTGTCTAGAATTTGGCGACAAGGAAAAGTATATGTTATCCCAATTGTTCTTTCCATAACAGACATTAATCCTAATCATCTTCTCCATGGCCTTAAATTATTAGGGTGTAAAGAAAGCCTTTTCATAACCTTGCAAAAAGCTGTAATTTTTAATACATCCCGCATCGTCAGAAAGTTCGTGCAGATGGAAGAGGATGAAGTAGGATCTTATTGTACACCCATCACATACTCGTAGATACATATAATACTGCATTTACTTGACTTCGGTCTGTAAATGCGTTTCAAACTAGCTAACAAGCTGAGAAGAATAAAGTAAATAATAATAATTACAATGATAAAAAGGCAGTTTAATGAAAATGAAATGAATGAAACAGCTATGATAGCTGACATGTCCACGAATGTCTTAAAGATGTTACATATTTATGCTCGAGTGCCAGAAGAAATATTCCGAATTTATCTATCATACCTCTAATAACGTGACCTGATAGATAGCTGTGCTCGTCGTCGTGAATTGCGACAACAGTGTCAATAGCTGCAGCGCATTTTCTACGCAAGTCGGCGTAAAACGGCACCATCCTGGAATTTGAAATGTTTTCTTCTGTAATATAAAACTCTTTATTAATGTTGAAAATTAAAAAAAAAATGTTATATAAGTTAAAAATGATAAGTGTGCATTTATAGTTATGGAAGAGCGGTGCCTCCTGATACAGGCGTGATAAGCTTAATAAGAGGTACCATCCACTGTTAATGTAAAGTTAATTGTATTACTGAAATAAATATTTTATTATTTTTATTATTATTATTTTAAACTAATAAACAACTAACTGAGTACATGGAACCACTGAGAATAATCCAAGTAATGGTGTTTTATTTCGATTAATGATACAATCTGTACTAGAAGTACTTAATGAAACAAAGTAGTATAAATAGTTTATTTAAATATAATTTCTTTCAATTTCTGCCCAGTATTTTTTCTGATTTTGTATTCGTAAAAAAATAATGTAGTTTTTTTAAAATATACACATTGTATTGGCTGTGAGAAATGTATCATCCAAGGTGAACATTATTAAGAATAGTGAATTGGATATAGGACGGAAATACAGAATAAAATTACTCCATTTTTTGTGGTTGTCACTATAACCAATTTATTTAAAAAATTTGATTTTTTAACGAAAGGTGTAGCGAATAAACTTATCTAGTATATAACCAATTATTATTCTCAAATTCAAGTATTACCAACACCCGAACGTTTTACTCTCGACTCTCCCCATAAAAATGATTCATTTAACAAAATCACTCAACCACGATTAATCTATACCTACGAATAACCATGATTATACTTCTTTTTGCTACTATTTTATGGCGGAGAGCAGCCGAATACGGTAAAAGGAAGAAAAATGTTAAAAATAATTTTAAATTATTTTATTGAATTGATATTCAATTATTTTTTGTGAAATTTGTCCACTAGTTGCTAGTTGTTATAATTATTAATAATAAGATTTAATCTAAATCTTCGCTTTAGGAAGATCTTCGATCCGGCCGGATTCGTACCGAACTCCTCTCCTAGCAAACCGTGCCATACGCTATGCCAGCTAAGCCACGGAACGAACCACCGTATCTCACGAATTTTTTTATGTGCTTGTTGTCAGATATTTGTATTTGGTTTTCAACGACTTTTTAGCCGTAGCGCCATCTATGACAAATCTATGAAAGTGACGAAATACTAAATCATATCAAACGTACGGGCCCTTTACGGCTCTTTGTTTGAAAAAACAAATATACGCGATTTCAATCCGGAAAAATAGTTTCATTTTCTATATTTTTGTAAGTTAATTTATTAACATGTAGAATGAACTACTGTTTACGTAACCACGTAATGTGGTAAACGTATATTCTAATCAGTATCCAAATTTAAAATCTAATCTAGAAAATGTCTAATTGGTCTTAATAAACTATCCTATGCGTAATTTTGGTGGTTATTGATTTTCTTTAATAAGTAAAATAGTTAATTGAAAGACTTGTGAGTCTCTTGCAGCAAGATTTAGACCAAGACCAAGACTAATACGGATAGAGATGATATTCAGAGAGGTGGTAAGCCACGTTTGACCCCTATTAAGATTTTTATTGCGCCGCCATGTATTAACTTCATAACTCTTAATTTTATTTTTGTAAAATAAATAAATAAAAAGAAATTACACAGCAACATACCATTTCTCGTTATGAGCCCACTCTACATTATGTGATAACATTGGTGTGCCCATCGTTACAGGAAACTCTACTTTTGGATACAAAAACTCAACTTTCGAATTGAATCCTTCCATATATAATCTGAAAAATTACACGTGGTTTGGAGATTTAAAGAATATTCCATGAATTATACCAGTTTTTAGTTAATGTGTGTGCATTACTTACTTGCCAATAGCATCCAATACCATAAAAACATTGTCAGGATGTCCTCGTCTGGTAAGGGGAATATGTTTACAAGATTTCTGCAACGACCGCTTGAGTATAGCTTGTAGAAGGCCGTGAGGAGCTATCTCAACGACCACTGCATTTGCCGGTACGTGCTGAGAGGTTTCCTCAAATAGTACTGGATTCTATAAAACAAAACAAATGGGTTGCGCGTGACTCATAATAAAGTCTTTTTAATCCCACGATTCGATGTTTCCTCGTAAAATTCTCACCAGTAAATTGTTGGTGTGATATTCGGCTGATGAGTATTTAGCGAGAGGCTCATTCCATTTCGCTTCTGGTACGGACGTTGACAACCATTTTTCCGACCGTGGCTTCGGATTTTTGATTACTTCATTTAAATATTTTAGTAAACCGGGACCTAAAAATGATCGTAGAGAACATTATTAATTCAATTCGAATTATAATTAAAAATCCTAATAAAAAGTATTTTCCACTATAAATCACATTCACACTCACCTGCTTCAGCTATGTATTGGGAATGATAAGCAATATTTGAACACGGAACCTCTTTCGCGAAAACACCTTTAGCTGTCAATTCAGCTACAAACGTTTTCATTATTTCGGCTGGTCCTGAAATGGTGCTAGATTCTGGCCCATTGTGGCAGGCCACTCCAATCTCTGGTGGTAACATTTCTTTGATCTGTGGTCAAAAATACTCCTATGAAGTTACAGTTTCGTAGCTGTCTATTTATATGTTTACGAGCTTACTTGATTATATCCGAGCCCAACAGCAGCCATAGAACCACGAATGAAAGGAGTCTGAACAGACACTAGACCTCGGCTGTACGCTGAAAGTATCATCTCTTCCGCTGTGAAACAGCCGTCGGCATAAGCGCAGCCCAATTCACCAACGCTGTGACCTACAAGTCAGTGTTATTTACTTATTAAAACTTACTTCCAGACAATTCTGGAACTCATACAATGGTGAAACACTGAAAGGTTTACCAACTAAAAATAAAGAAGTAACGATGTAAATATCGATTTACCAATGATATTGTCAGGCACCAATCCTAAAGCAGTAAGAATATCAGTAAGGCCGATCTGAATAGCTGCAATTCCAACAAATGAATGAAGAATATTATCGAAGATTGTTTTGTCCTCTGATGTAATAATATGAATTATATCTACACCCTTCGGTTTCAGAACTCTGCTGCAACTGAAACATATGAACGTACAAAACATAAAAAAAATCTGCGCAATAGGTATTTTATTATCTAATCAAACAAGCTTAAAGCATAAAAATACCGTTCAATAGCAGCCGCGAAGATAGGAATACGCATAAGTTGTGTTCCCATACCCGCCCATTGCGAACCCATACCGCTATACACGAACCACAGCGGACGTTTGCTTTCGTCAAAATAGTTGACTGTTTCTGCTAAACTGATTGTTTCTCCATTCTCATTCGTACCTACAAAGAAGTAACTCGAAATTACCCCAACATTTCATGTTTTCATTTTATTAAAATTTATGTATGTATTAGACTTCTTACTAAGTATAGAATATCCTCTCCCCAAATGTCCTGAAACGGACAGCTGGTGTATATTACGTAACAAAGCAAGTTCTTCTTCGTCTATAGACCGAGACTTGAGGTCATCAATAATTTTCTGCACAGATGTGTCTTGTCTTGCTGAGATCGTTACAAGTTGGGGAATCGACGATTTATAACGTGACAAATCCTGAAAATATTATACGTCTCAACTTTAATAAGCTCCATGAGTACTTTTGATATGTAATTATACAAAGTCTACAATTTGTTAGCATAACATGACGTGGCAAAAAAAACGTACCTTAGGCTTATTATAACCTTTCAATAAAACATGGGCATTGATGCCAGTAACAGATATGCCATTGACAGCAGCGTATGACCGCCTGAATGTTTTATGTTCGGTCACGATTTCCATCTTGCCGTTTCGTAGAGCCGCAATGTCACGTCTTGGATTCTTACAGTGCAAATTTGCTGCAATCTCGCCTCTCTGATAGCTTAGTAACACCTAATCAAAAGTCAAAGTTAATATACCGAATATCGAAAACAAGAGCTAAGATTGAAAGTAGTATCTACCTTTACAACGCTAGATATTCCAGACGCAGCCTCACTATAGCCAATATTGGACATGATGCTGCCCACGAGTAATGGGCTTTGACGGTTCTTGCACAATACTTCCTCAAGCGCTTCTAACTCTGAACGATCTGATTCCGGTGTAGCTAAAGACATGAATTTAAGAGTATTTTAAAAGAGGAAAATTTTCATAAGGGAAAAAGAAGTTGCGACGAACGCATAGTGATCTAAATTTTATTATGATGAAAATCTAAAAACGATTTACGGCTGGATACATTCGGCATAAATACAACAAATGATACTGTTAAAAGACATGTTCATGTAACACTTAAGTGGAAATATAATTTTTACCCGAGCCAAAAGCTTCAACGTATTCCACAAAATGAGGTGGCACTTTTGCTTCATCGTAAAAAGTTTTTATGAAATCAGTTAAAAGTCTCGAATCCCGATTAAAACCATACTGCGGACCAGTTTCTCCTTCTAAAAGATGGCTGAACTCGTTTTTAATGTGGACGACCTCGGCGTACATTCTGTGTAAAATAAAATGTAGTTATTACATAAGATAATGCGATAATTATGATTAGAAAAATGTCAACAATTGTACCGTTTTGCATCTTTTGCCTTTTGAAGGTAAAGCACATTGATGGCCTCAGATCTGACACAGCCGTCAGCGTTTTCATCGAATGATTTAGTCTTGCCATCAGGGCTTAGCTTTACGATTCTGAAAACAATTATTTTCATCATCAAAACTATGAACTTTTCAACAAATGTATAGATAGAAACAAAATAATAACGTTGTCATATTGCTGAAATTGTATCTGTTATAATACCTTGAGTAATGAAATGATGACTGTGGATGAAGTGAAATATTGCATCCTCCAACGATGGCAGAGTCGCATTCTCCACGCGTTATAGCCTGACACGCCTGTTCCAGGGCAAGGAAGGAGCTGCAGCATGCTACGTCAATGGACATGGAGGGCCCTTTTGCATTCAGCCAGTACGATATTCGATTCGCAAACATTGATTTGCAACACCTGTTAGAGTAAATTAACTTGTAAGGGTTATTATGAAAAGACAAACTCCTTTTACAATAGATCTGATTTTCTCAAGTTTTTACCCTGGTATTCCAAAACCTGTTTTGGTACCGGCATCGTAGAAACTCGCCTTCTCGCTCTCGGAGAAACAAGATCCTATGTACACACCCACTTTCTTTCCTGACAATTGCTGCGGATTTATACCTATAAAAAAGAATTATGAATTCGACTCTTGCAGTATTCCTTTACATTGATTCTTTGTTCATTTTAATATATAATATTCATAAATAGAGCAACAAATTTTTGTCGTCACATTAGTACGTTTTACTTTTATATCATATCAGAGTCAGCTACCATTTCAGATATGCAATCTAACAGAATTCAATTCATTGTTTACGTAATATTCTTTACGAAAGGATAAATCTTAGCTAATATTATTACTCGATGTTTTTTAATTCTTATTAGAGCAACGATTCTTTGTTTGCAAAAGTTATGTCGGTTTGACAACTTAGGGCACAAGGGGTGACGCTGTTGTCGCTTGAATCTGTTCAGTTTAATCAGTCATCTGTCGTGGCTTTTTAACAGGGTTCTTGTTGGCCAGGGTCGCCATATGAAATTCAAGAATGGAGTTAATGTGTTACTTTTAAATTGAACAAGCGCCGCCGTTCTCCATAAACTTGCCTCGTGACTTTTAAAATCCGTTTTAACCTGATCCATCATTTGTATTTTCGAACTAATTACTGTACAAAATAAATAAATGTATCAATTGCAATCAACTGATGCTATTATTTATTTGCCGGTTGAGCAAATTGACAATGAAGATTGAATAGGGCAGGTAACAAATAATTCCTGACTAAATCAGGAACGAGGGTGTTTTATTTCATGACTTCCTTGTGCTCATACTCCGACATATGTATAATTCAATCGCTTTCTTTTCCAAGTTATATAAAACTCTTGTAATGAATTTGGCTACAAAAACCTACCAGCATCATAAATCGCCTGATAGGTCATTTCCAAAATCTTTCTGCCCATGGGGTCCATACATTGTCCAAGTCGGTAGTGAACTTTGAAGAACTGTGCGTCGAAGTACAACAGTCCTGGTATATTACCGGTGAAATTTGATATGTCAGGATGTTTACATTTCCATCGGCATGCCTCGGATGATATAGGATTTTTCTGAAAAGTTTTTTTAGATCGGTAGTCGGTACATAGATAGTAATATAAAATAAATACTAAACAACTTCGTAATTCACTCGTCCAAAATTAGTAATCTCCATTATACTCAAAGTATTTAGTATTATATTTGTCTAACGACGTCATGAGTCTAGAAGAAAAAAAAATGGGGTCAAAATTGCGTGTCGTAAACTGCTTTAAAAATACAGTCGATGGGTTTTTGCTTCTCCTGTGTTGTTGTGCATGATTTTTAGTCGCAAACGGTGATCATCGGACATAATAACCAAATATAATATAAAATTCGAATTCCTTGCTAATTAGACGCCAATTAAAAGCTTCCACATGCTTCCACATATAAAAATAAGAATATAATTCTACCATAAATAACTAAATAACACTTGTATGAGAACACAACAATTACTATTATTATAATTTAATTATTATTATTACAAAACAGAAAATACAGTAGAAGTGGCTAGTTAGCCTCATACGTGCAGCCATAGGTCTCCTAAGACCTATGTGAGCTCAGTCTGCCAATTTCGCTTTTTACGGTATGGTTGTGTCATTGTTTCGCAAAAATTCTCTAAAATCGTAAAAAAATGCCTTGTGCTGTTGTGGATTGCAAAAATAATAGCGGCATCAAAAATATTACCCGTGATGGAATTACATATCATCGGTAAGTCTTATTTTAGTAAAATTTCAATTTTTTGTTTATTGATTTGATTTTTTGTACTGTAAGAAACGAAAATAAACACTATCTTAATGCAGTATGGTCGAATTTTATCTTTTGCAGAACTAAGAAAACATTTCGAACGTAACACGCTAGTAGTAAAAAAAACTTGCAGATTTAGAGAGAGAATGTGTCGATAAAATTATCGATACTGTTGATATTGCCTTTGTTCGAGTTTTAAATTTGCAATAGACACAATCGTTGATGGCATCGTCGATTACTTGCAAAATATCGTGCGAAAGTATCATTATGAAGAAAGTATCATTATTATCTTGAAATATACCTTAGTAATCTTTTCAGAATCCCACAAGACCCCTTTCGAAAAGAAAAATGGATAGAAGCTACTGGACGACAAAATTAGATGCCGAATATGCCAAATTGCAGAGACATTTGTCAAAAACTTTGGTAGAAAATAATTTTCAAAAAGAAGTTATAATGAAAATTTTGAGACAGTTTGTTGGAATAAATATCTTCGATACTATTTCCAGCCATCAATCGGGAGAGTATCTGACTTCTAATCATGTAACTGATTTAATAAAAACTGTAATTGCACGCTACCTTAATATTCGCACACATCATGTACTAAAACTAAAATTAAAATTATCTAAAAGGCAACTGTTAAATAAGTAGTTTCTTTCACTTGTATCCTCTGTGAAGAAACTATCAACATCATATTATTATGGGATTTTATCAATTTTTTGACAGTATCGTATGTTTTATGTAGGTACAAGCCTGTTCATATGTGTGGAAGAGGCTTAATAAATGTTAATATCATATCCAACCATTTATATCTCCGACAACACATCTATTACAATATTAACAACATAACTATGCCAACAAATCCAAACAAATTCTTTATATCATACCACTATTGCTCGTGGGATGAATGATGTTATAGTTAGTTCATATTTTGTAAATTATTTTCGTTTACCCTAAACTGTGCTATTAAATATCATTATGTTCGTATACATACAATAGTTGGGAGAGGTGAGAGTCTAAAATAGATATAATAATAATTCTTATTAAGTACACGTAAGCACTTGCCTCGTAACTTTCTTTTTATTTGCAACATAATAAACGCTATTCTATACAGAAGTAAACGGAAACAAAGTAAAACGCGATATATACAGAAATAAATTCCTTTAATATTATTATAACTTATCGATAACACAAGAATTCCGCTGTGCGCATTACTAGTGCCAGCGAAAGGTCCTCTGTTGTCGAGATACTACTTTCTATTCGTTCAGATGTTAGTCATTCGTCATAGTCCAGCTATTGGCCACAAGATGGAAGGCAGCACGTTATATAAAATTTCAATAAAATCAAAACGTCGTAATTTGCAAAGAAGGTCTTACACTTTCAACTATATAAGAACTGGGTAAAGTTTAAGTTATATTAACAGTCCAGGACTTGTTACGTCTTTTTAAATTAGGAACTAGGACCAATCAGTACCAAGATTTCGTAGTGCTTATCATTTGTTTGTGTGCGTTTGGCGACCGCGGTTCTTATAGTAATCGATTTTTTTTCTTCCGTGGAATATAATGATAAGGTCAGCTAGAGGCTACAATAAGAAGCATTCTACAAACAAGCTAAACACTTCGCAATTGAAAATTGAGGGTTCGCCTAGACCTATATACATCGCCGAGCGCCTTACATACAAAACAAATCGTCTTTACCATCTTGCTCCTGAACTGGCTAAGGACCAGGGTTTAGCGTATTGCTGGACTACCAAAGGACGAGTCTATGTACGGAGAAAGGAAGGTGCCACTCCAACATGTATTAAAAATGAAAATGATCTGTAACTTTGCGGCATTCAATATGACTAGACACCATAAGTATAGGAACTAATGTTCTCTCTGCTTCGCAGGTTACTCGTCTACTTTTAAAGTTTATTTCAAAATTATCTCATTATTGTTACGTAAATAATTTATGCAATAAGTTACTCTCAAGCCCACAAATAAACACGCAAATACAGACATAAACACACAATTCACACACATACCTATAAATTTACCAATACTCTCACTCACTTTAAATTCAACTAACTGACACTTACTACAAATATTCAACCATACTCCTATTCAATACATGTTAAACTCATTGCTACTCAACTCCTTGTTTATAAACTATTATATAAAATATATCTATGTCTATCTCTGACTCTGTTGTGTGTTGTATAGACGATTGTTCTTCATTATTTACAAATATTAATAAAAGGCTAAAAATTCTTAATCAAAATATTCGAAGTATAAATAAAAATATGTCAGGATTCTTTACAATATTACGAGTGGCATTGACCTGGACATCATTGTCTTAACTGAATGTTGGATAAATCATACACCAAAAAAAAAAAATCCAATTCTCAATGGCTATAACCACTACATAACGAACAATAATTATACGCAGAATGAAGGTGTTGTTTTATGTATTACAGAATTTCTTAGTGCAGTGATTGAAGAGCCACATTTTATCGATGCTAACTGCTTAACGATTAAAATAAATAAACACACACTTATAATCTGTGTATACCGTCCACCGGTTCACAATTATCTTTCAAATTTCTTTCAATTTTTGAACAACGCTCTCAAGGCATCGTCTAACTTTCATAATATTATACTGTGTGGTGATATCAACATCGACATTAATACAAATAATCATGACAGACATTCGGCCTACTACTTGGATCTTCTAGCGTATCATGGTCTCCAATCTACCCATAATATACCCACTCACAGTAATACCTGTTTAGACCATTTCATGATTAAATCGAAATTATCTGCCAAGATTTTAGTAGCTGATTCAACATTAACCGATTACTACACAGTAATGTTTCAACGTGCACTTAACTGCGGTAATAAAAATACTTACTATACTCTTACTAGAACTAATTTTGCGAATCTTAACAAAGACCTAAATAAAATCAATTTCGACGTAGTACCTATATACACAAACAAATCCAAATGTAGCTATGACAATTTTCATTAGTTTAATTCAACAGGCAGTGGAGTACAGCACACTTACTATTTGCACATCTAAACGTAAACGTATCATTAAGCGCTGAGTAACCTCCCTGTCAACTGTGGAGTTCCTCAAGGTAGCATAATTGGGCCTACCCTATTCTTAATCTATGTGAATGGTCGAGCTTGAGCTTCAAAATGGTAGGATTCTTGCATTCGCCGATGACACTTCACTTTTCTTTCACAAGAAATCTTGGAAGGATACCTATAGCTCTGCCCAATAAGGCTTTAATATTGTTTGTAAATGGCTAAAAAATAACGTATTAACACTAAATGCCGACAAGTCAATGTATGTAACTTTTAATATAAAAAATACAAAATGATCCCCAGATAGTGAATGAATGAATGAATGATGTTTTATTTATTTCTCAATCACAAAACAGGCTTTAGAGTAGGGAATTTAAGGCTAATACAAGACTAAAAATTGGTCAGACTGTTTTGTGGGAGACTGGTGCCCGAGATAGGTATAGAAAAACCTTAGTTACCGGTCACCAGTCTTCCACTCTGCAGTTGAGCAATGTGGTTGTGGCACTGAAGTTGTGACAAAGGATAAAATATATAAAAGTTAGTGGAATATTCCTGATTTAGAATAATAAAAGTACTAGTGAACTAAACTAAGTATTTAAAAACCCTCTTAAGGTTTAACACTAAGTAAACTCACAATATGAAAAGTGTGAGAATGAATGAGTGAGTGTGTTTATAAGCTGAATGTGTTACTGATTAGATGTGTAAGAATTGTACTTTTGGGGTGTGTGGAATGTATAGTGTGCGAATGTGTTGAGGCAAGAGAACTACGACTTGGGAATAGTTAAATGAAAGATGTTTTATTTGAGGTAAGAAGAAGTTGCTCAGTCTCATCATAATTTTGGGTTTTAATCTA
>NW_020653415.1:3348293-3351754 GCF_003589595.1 Hyposmocoma kahamanoa
CCCTGAGACATAAGTTGACAAGTCCCATGAGCCTGTAATTTCACCGAGCACTTACCCTTCAAAACCGGAACGCAGTAATGCTGAAATTACTGCTAGGCGGCAGAAATAGATAAGGTGGCAGTACTACACTGGACGAACTCTTTCACAGGGAGCTCTACTTACTGCTTCTAAAAACTGCTAAAGTTAAGATGTGAAAATATTCGTATAAATCACAAATCATTAATTGCACCAAATTGTATATTAATCAATATACCTTTAAATTCCGACAGCCACACTAAAACGCCGTAACTGGTAGAATAATGTACTTGTACACCTATTAAGCTTTTTATACATCTTTTTAGGGTTCCGCAATTATGAAGAGAATTAAGTATTTTAATAGGGAATCCATTGAAACAAATGCCAAAACTATACAAGAAAATAGGTATTCTTCATTTCTTTGTTAATAAAGTTTACATTTCCACTAAATTAACACGTTTCCCTCTATCCATTTCTATATCTCCGTCTCCATATCGTAACCTTCCTATATATGTACTACATTCTTAGCCCTTTTACAATAATACAAGAATATCGTTTGCTTTTCTTTCATTTGTCTTTATACTACATCTCTCGAAATTCGCTAGTAAAAATTTCAAAGTTAACGATAAAGAATTGCTTTCAAATAAAGTCGGCAACTGAACCCTGAATAAATATTTCCTCCTATTTTTTTATTAATGTCCCCTCACTCACCAATAGCTCGTTAGGCGAAGGTCAGCGGTTCCAATGTTCGACAAAGTCTAATTTGCCTTACAATTCATTTAATTTATTCCTAACTGTTCCCACAACTCTATCCACGTATCCCTTAAATTTTATTTAAATCAATTCTATAGTATCTAATTCATTAATATTGAAACCTTTTTGAAACGGTTATCATAGTTATAATTCATGATAACCCTATTTCGTTTAACCATGGCAAACGACTCTTATGGGGCACTGTATACGTTTTTACAATATGATTCCGGAGCGTATATTAAGATTATCATTTCCTGAGTTTAAAAACTACATTAAAATTTTTAATTCACCAGTCATATTACAAAATTGAAGACTATATGACAGACAAAGATGGTTCCATGCATCGATATGCAGATGACATGGTTCCAGGTACCACAAAAATTAGATTCAAAGTGAATTCCTTAGCATTTAAGTTTTCAAATGTAACGTTTTCAAGTGAAAATTTACTCGACCTAAGTGTGTGTGCGTCTGCGTGTGTGTGTCTGTGTATGCACTCGCGCGTGTGTATTGTATTGATTTTGTTATGCAAATAAAACTTAGATTTAGAAAATGGTACAATTGTACTAGTGGCTTGTGCGATAGATACATTCGTATACACTCGTATACTGACAATTGCGACAAATTTCTTATTTATGTTTGAAAAAATAGAAGAAAATATTGTTTATACCTGTATCAGTTGGGTTAGGTTTAGCCTTTTGTAAAGCGATGATGCTCCAGAAGGAGGTCGCCGAGCGTGATCGAGAGAGGGCCGATCCTGTTCAGCGGCGGCATATCTTCGTGGTCGTACCAGTAAGTTTGGCTGCCAATAGGTGGACGACGACGATTGCCCCGCGAAAAAAAAGGTGTTATTTCTATAGAAAATCTACAGATCAAAAAAGGAATTATAAGTCTCTATGTTGATTTCTCGCTAAAACCAAATTTTTGTTCGCTAAACATTCATTAGTCTCCTGAACTAAGTTGCTAAAAGAACAACACTGCAGACAAATGGAAAAATTAACCCAGAAATATAGGTACTGTTCGTGCACCTCGCTATCCAAAGGTTTCAAACCCGTCTCCGTCTTGCGGGTGCTGTCGCTGTACTGTAGTCAAGTACCCGTATTCTTAGAATTCAGTTCACGTTCCTTTATCATTATTAATGAAAATACGTTGATATATTTTTGAGTTACGAATTTACGTCCAAATAGTTTTAAGACAAAACCGAATATCACCAGTTTTCTTTAGTTGAAAACCGAGTTTCAAAATGAGCGTTTGCTCGATTTTTTCGGTTAACCGAGTAACCGGTTTGTCTAATAGTCCCACTCTAAAGAATTCCTCGGAGTAACAGACACCCTCGCTAAGTTCGGGTGGCTAACCACCTTGGGTAAACATTAAATTAGTTTAAATAAATATACTTATAATACTATACAGTATTTCTTAACACGTGGAAGAGAACATTTAGATATCAATTCCAGGTACCTTTGCGTATGCTGATGACAGCACAGTTGTGGATAGATACTCGACCAATGCAAGGGTCAGTGGAGAGGACATCCAATCTTGTCGAGGGTCCGTGGTTAGTTGTTTGGGTTTGACACTTAAGGCGGTCTCCGATTGGGGCGATGATAATCTTGTCAAATTTAACGCTACCAAAACGCAGGTGTGTCTATCCTCCACAAAACAGAGTCCCTTTGATGTGACTCCGACATTTCGTGATATATCTATACCGATAGCCGACAGTCTCCAGCTACTTAAAATGGACCTGTCCTGTAATTTGAACTTCGGCAGATACATAGAAACCACGGCAAACATGCAGCCAGGAAGCTTGGCATCCTTTCCAGAGTGAGGCGTTACTTCACACCGGGACGTTTGCTTCAGCTACCAAGCACAAATCCAGTCGTGTATGGAGTACTGCTGCCACCTTTGGGGTGACTCTGTTGCATAGTAAGATATAATAGATTGCAATGTACAAGGCTTATAGGTGATTCGGAATTAGTGGAGGCGAAGCTACAGAGCCTTGAACTTGTAAAGCGCTGTAAAGTTGCCAGCTTATAGGGTATTCTACAGGATTTATCACGGAGAGTGTGCGATGGAATTACACGATTTAATTCCGCCTTCCTTTTTCCATCATCGGGGAACTAGACGTAAGCTTGGGTTCCACCCCTATGTGATGGATTTTCCGAAGATTTTATACACTTTATATGGCGAATGGCTATGGAGTGGAATTCCCTACCTGCTGCAGACTTATTCCCTGAACGCTATAATTTGAGCCTTTTCAAGGCGAGAGTGACTAGGCATTATTTACGTATGCATGCTCCATTGTTGACCTCATCGTCACTTTCCAGCAGATGAGATAAAGGTGATAGATTTCATAAAAAAAAGTCAACTGAACAAAAAAGAGCGTACTTTGCCCGGGCAATTATGGTAAAGCTCGTGAACCGATTCAATAATCCTTTTGTTGTATTCATTAATAACGTGGAACCTTACTAGGTCATGTTAAACGTGTACTAGAAAGCAACGGCTATAACTGGACGCAGTGTAATCGTGCCGTGATTGCAAGTGCTCGTCTCCGATCGGCACTTGTGGGAAGGCTTCCGATATACTTGCCTTACGTTAAGGGAGTAACGGGAAATCGGACACTTGTTACGCTGAAAATACATCAAGACGATTTTGCGCTCTCACATGTACATCTCATTTTAGATAGTTGGTATGTTCATCGA
>NW_020653415.1:3371754-3403969 GCF_003589595.1 Hyposmocoma kahamanoa
TTGAAGCTTCTGCAAGTACAATTATTTTTATTCAATAGTCAGTTAATTATGTATGCCCTTCTCAACTTTCTCGAATGACATATGAAACCTTTTGTAGCTACTAAAAACTTACTTTTAAATCTTTCAATGTATCAGTAGTAAACAAAGAACAGAGATCAACTGTTGCATAACTTCGATCACACATTAAATTTTTCATTCCAAAATTATACTCTTCTTGAGTGGAAATTTGCGCTGTGTCCAGTGTAAAACCATACGAACTAGAAACTTGTAATGAAACCTGGAAAGTAATAAATTTTATTATTATATTGTCAAAATATAGTTAACAACATTTATGAGTATTTTCTTACATTTTTTAGTTCTCCTTGAAGACAACAAATGACAATTTGGCAACCTTTTCCCTTTGTGATGGTTCTCACCATATCACCGAAACTATGATCTCGAGAATTACCAATGTGATCCTCTGAAAAGAAAAACGCTATTAATGTAACTTTCGTGTTTTTGCTGCAGTATTATTGTTTAATAATTTACGTAGCGTCCATTGAAAGACCTTGCAGTTCTGGGAACAACTTCATCAAGAAACTCTTCTTTCGTGTGTCGCTGACTGTTGTAAACACTTCGCAGCCATTATTCAGAGCGATAGCTATGGCAGCTTGTCCCAGCGCACCTGTTCCGCCGTGGACAAGTATTGTATACCGAGGCAAAAGCTCAAGTTTTTTAATCTGGAAAATTATTGTTAATGTTTCATACATTACTAATTTCAATGTTTGGCGTAGTTTATAGAATTTAACGTGTGTAAAGTCTCAAATCTATCACACGGTATGGACAGCATACTCACGTAGCAATAAAATGCGTGCAAATATGCCGAAGGCACTGTAACAGCATCTTCCAAACTCCAATGCACTGGCACTGGCCACAACATTTCTGGACGAGCTTTAACGCGAGAACTTGCTGCGCCGCTTGGTAATATACCCATGACTCTTTCGCCACTAAAATTTGATAAAAATATCTTTAAAGCACCTTTTTAATTTACAAGGTTTGAACGGTTTCATGTAAGGATGATTTCATTGTGTGGGCCAAAAAAATGTTATTTTATACAAAATGATGTCATTAGGTAATGCTAACGAACTGTCGATATCAGTTTAAAGCTTTTTGATATCTCTTATTTTTATGGAATAATCGCTTATACTGAATGATCTTGACATTTGGCAGGTTTTTCGTCATGCGTACACTAACCAGATGGGTTTTGAAGGCCTACCACCAGCAGAGCACTTGGTAGCTCAGTATGCCCTTAGTCGCCTCGTACGATATCCGTGGGAAGAGAAAGTGGCGATGAGTTGCATTCTAATCTGTCATGACACGGTGTATATATGGCCGCCATACGAATGTTCATCGGCGGCAGAAAAAAAATTACTTTGATCCCTTTGAAAATTAGCACATGCCTATGGGTGTTTGATAATAATTTACAGTCAGAGTTTATTTAAAAAATTATGTTCTGCGGCCTTTCTCGATGTGTAGTATTTGTGTTTTCAACGCCACCTGATGGCGGCGAGAGAAGAGTCCTTACAGTATTGAATAGTGACACCTCCACAACACTCTTCTACTCTCCGTGAGGGGGCGCAGCGTCCGTAGTTTCAAACGTTCCAGAAGCACTCTCCCATATTTCATCGACGACACCACAACGATCGTTCGTTTATCATAATTTTCTTTCGGTCGTCATATTGTATTTAACTATGTAAAGGATTGCATTTAATATCCTAAATGCAAATTAAATAAATCACTTCATTGAAGAGTCTCGTCTGTCCCGAAGCTTGTTACACACGCAACCCAAAAACATGCAGCAAGTCTGTGATCGGGTGTGGCACAAGGGAATGTTGGGAATGTTCGCCAAAGACAGACTTCCACATTCGATATTTCTTCTCATGGAGTCGTACCTGTCGGGTCGTTCCTTCCAAGTTAAACACAGAGAAGCGCGATCAAACAACGTACAATGTTCTGGCAGGTGTACTACAGGGCTCAGTACTCGGCCCGGTTCTGTATAGCATCTTCACATCGGACTTGCCGATATCGGATAATATCACAGTTGCTACATACGCCGATGATTTGCATTGCCTTTTGTCCGTTGATGGGAATTCTGTTAAAGCTAGCACAAATCTCCAACTCCAACTAGATCATACCCATAGGTAATTCTGTATATGGCGTATCCGAACTAGTGCTACCAAATCTCATGTCACATTTGCATTGAGAAAACGAAACTGTAATCCATTAAGTCTTGACAATGAAACATTACCACATTCTGATTATGTGAAGTATATTGGTTTTCACATAGACAGACATCTCACATGAAGCATCACATAAAACGGAAATGTGATGAAATCAGTCTCACACATCGTAACCTACATTGATTTATGCGAAGGAATTCAGCATTATCGGTAGACTACAAACTCCTAATCTACAACTCAGTCTTAAAACCCATTTGGACATATGGTATTCAGCTATGGGGTGTGTAAGGTTAGCAAGAGCAATAAATATACTTTGTCTCTGACGAGTGACGTGACGAGAATTGTATCCTAAGGATAATAATAGTATATGTCCCTTAATTCATTCGGAAATAAGAGGAAATAAGAGATCCATGATCTCCTTGACATGCTATCGGTAGGTGCTTCAATCTTTATTTTATGACATCAAGAGACGGGATGAACAAGTCGTGCGCCTGGCGGTAAGCGACACGCCTATTCATGATGGTTGCAGTGCCACTTAGAGAGTTAAATTGCAAAGATCTAAGAGGCACTGCCAGTGAGCTCGTTACTCTGAGACATAAGTTGACACGTCTCATGTGCCTGTAATTTCACCAGTACCCTTACCTTTCAATACCGGAACGCAGTAATGTTCACATTACTGCTTGGCGGCAGAAATAGGTAAGGTTCTAAGAACTTCCCTGGATGAACTCTTTCGCAAGGAGCTCTACTGGTAGGTACTAATTGGCTGACATAAAACTAAGCACAAAGAACGTCTATCCCGCCACCCGAACCCACTTGTCGCGGAATTTCTAGATCCATCGACTATGGTCAAGCGGCTATAGTTTGGAGGTGTGGCACTGGCGACACAAAAACGTTCTTTCTCGTTTAAATGATTAGCTCATGGCTTAACGGCCGGCTGTGCAAATAAAGTAACATATTAAAAAATATATATTTTTTGCCATTTTTCAATATGCTTTTCTGCAGTAGAAAAAAATATTGTAACTCAACTGCAAATCGGCAAAATATCTTCAATCATAATTTAGAGTAAAAAATAGAGTGTTTATCTACACGACGTATTCAGTAATATACCCGCATTGTAGTTAAGTTAGGTACGTAATAATCAAACGTCGTAATGTATTAAAGTATTCATGGGACTTGTCAACATATGTCTCAGGCTATCGGGCGCCGTGGCTGTGCACTCACATCTTTGCGATTTAAAGCTCTGAGTGGCACTGCAACTGTTAGGGACAGGCGTGTCGCTTACCACTACTGCCAAATGTTTGCTGGGGGCAACCGAAAGTGTATTTCAACTTTTCGTCCTTCTGTCAACTGTTCATCAATGGTTCGCTTTTTAAAAGATTTTGGGGTCTTAGGCAGCGGCAAACACAACATAATGTGTATGGTAGGTGGTTGTATAGTGAAAGACAAGTGCCGAGCTTTGTTCTGTTCATTTCGTCCACTTTATCTTGCTCTGGATATCTCTGGATATCTATCTCTAATGCCGTAACTGTGTACCTGTGCATGCGGAGGAAGCGACTGTGGCGCTGCATATCACTGTTTTGTATAATAATTATGATCAATTTGTATAATCACTACCTCAATCATATTAATAATGATAACTACAATTGTGTTTAAAATGTGTGTATATATATATATATATATATATATATATATATATATATCTAAATTATGATAATGCAGCCTCAAAAACATAATTAGGAACGTAGCGTTAGAATGCGAGTGAATGACGAGAGTGAAGGAGAGGATTGAGTGAGTGAGAGAATGAGGAGGAGGAATGGTGGTTAGGAAGGGAGAGATTTTGGATAGTCATGTTATTTGTTATAAAAATTGAAAAGAAATAAAAGAAGAAGTTACGAGCCAAAATTTACGAATTGTAATTACAACGGAGAACATCCCACCCCATCCCATCGACATATATAAAATAATATGATATTTCAATGGTTAAATTCGACATTTCTTCTATTTATTGAATATACCGGCTGGTCGAGCTCCAGGTATACCACATTCCGCAGTATAAGCACACCCCGTAATCTAAGCCTGACCACGCGCCACAAGCCGAGCTCTACCCCACCGTATGTAGGGTACAGGGCTCGTATAGTTATAAACTTACCAATCAGTAACTCCGCTGAAGTCCATGCCATAAGAACTAGCATCAGATGATTTATTTTGGCTATCTAATGGTGATATGCCTGTGGCCTTTTTAACGTCGAGATTGTTTATAGCTGTATAATGTACCTGTAGGAATATTTACACTTTTTTACCCTTATGCATTACAAAGACTACTTTTGGTTGGCACAGGTTTTTTATTTGTTATGTTTGCGGCTAAACAGCAACGCATTAGGTACGTAAGGCAATATGTCAACCATCGTAAAATTAATTACCCTTGAGATAATTACCGTCACTGGTATGCCAGATTCTGTAGATTCTGCTTGTTCGAACCAGCGCAAAGTATCGAGGTTGCCAATTGCTCCACTACGAAGAGTAATTCCTCTCACAGTCGACACATTTTCTCGCCATTTTACGTAATATTCTCCTCCCCACATACTCTACAAATTAAATAAGATAGTGAGTTAAGCGTTGTGTTGAGTGATATACACTATACAATTATGTAATATATACTTTACATGTTTTAATACGCTGTATGTCAATTCCAATCTAGGTAAGTGGTCTAGAGTTTCCTTTTCTGACGTCATTATCAGATATATTTGATTACGGTCTGAATCTTTCCTCTTGTCTTTCACAAAGTCTTTCAGTCCTGGTACTGTAGGATACGGTGACATTACTACTAGCTTATGTTTCTGTGGCAATTTCGTCCATGTTGACGCTAAATCACTCAATTCTAATTCAGACCGCACTGTAACCACAGTGGTGGCCGATGTTGTATCCACGGGTCTCCACTTTACCAAATCTATTTTTGAATTATTAACATTGTGTGTAGACAAAACGTTGTATAAAGTTAAAAGCGGAGCATTGGCTGCAGATTGTTCGATGGTTATAATGAACATGTCGCGAGGAAGTACGTGATAAAGCATTTGACGTAACTAGAAAATAAAATCGCAATAATAATACCATGCAATAAGTTTGGTTGAAGTTTGTTTTCATAGAACTAAGTAACAAAGTTGCAGAAGAAAAGCAGAGAAATATGAGTATTTCAATCTAGGGAACATCAACACACAGATTTTACAAAGTAATGCGGGTACTGGCATTGTGTACATTTCGTACGTACGTTTTCATCTGCTGCAAGATTTTGCACTAAAACGAGATCAACATTAGTCAAAAAGTAGTCTCTCATTTCTAAAATCTTTTCCCCTGGAGCATCTTCATAATTTACAATTAATCCAGGTATATCATCATAAATGTCTCTCATAACTTCAAATACATTGGAATATGTTTGAGAATTAAAGAGTCCCACAGCTGTTATAGCATCTTTATTAATGTTTTCTGACACTATTTGTAGGTAGACTTCTATTGCTGTACAAATCTAAAATTAAAACAAAACCATTTTTCTTTTGTGTTCCTTTTTTTAAGTGATTTTTATCTTTCCACAGTAAAGTTTACTTACGTCAGTATGAGACAAGAAACGAGGTATAAATCTCAATATCCTTAATGCCGCAGTCCCTTCATCGTGTACAGGCAACTTACGTAATTGAATGTCTTCAATTACCACTCCTCCACATCGAGTTGTAAGGTCATTTACGAATATATTTGCAAGCATAACGCTTTTATTATCAGTAGTCAAAAGTTTATTATTAAAATGCTCTTTGATGTCGATGGTGAGTCGTCTTAATTGGTAAGGCTGGCAAACAGAATCATATGTGCCTCTAAGAATATGTAATTGTAAAATACCATCTAAAAATGTTACCCAGTTGTTATTCCACGTTATTTGAGCTTCAGTGAAAGTTGGATTAACTTTGTGAATAGAGCGAAATTCGTCTCTGAAAAGAATTATAAAGTGTCAATGCGAAAATCAAGCTAATGATAAAAATTATTATTATATAGTATTTCGTATAAAAGTTAATGTCGTAAAACTAACTTGTACTGATAATCTCTCTCTTGCAGCATCTTATAAACATCTTCACATTTGAATTCTAACTTCTCTTTAGATTCGAAAGACAGATTAAATGCTGTCTTAGTCTCCTTGAGTTCATGGAATATGAGTCCGCGTGCTACTTTCCTATTGTTATCCATAACCTGTTGTTATAGTAACAAAAAACGTGAGTCAAAACAAAATTACTCATTTTTTAAAATAAAACTATTAGTAAAATTAAACATTAAATACTGGATGCATGTTTGAAGTAATACAGTGATACACAGACCAAAATAAATTAATATCACGAATTAACATCGACAAACAGTGTCTCTATACCTACAGTAAGAAATGTACCTAATTACCATTATCTAGTATACAGTATCTAATTACCTCAAAACGGCCACTTCCTCTTTGCAATGTAACGCTAAGCTCGAGACGTCTCTGATCGTGTATGGGTGGCTGCGCATACAAGTAAACGTGTCTAAACTCCACGGTGTGACGACGAGGTTTAACACATAATGTCATAGCCAGAGTATCCCACACAGCCATTAGTACAGCAGAAAATGGGTACAGATTCTTTTCTGGAGAAAACAACATAGTTAAGAATATAAGAATTAGGGTAAGTCAGCTCAAAGCTGTTATCTTAACTTTGAGTCAAATTAAAACTAATAAGACAATAATAATTTGTTACGATCTTTATACTAATTGACGTAGTATTTATTTAATGTAGTTTTGTAAAAGCCAATTTCAGACAAGTTTACAAACAAGACCATAGTTAGCAAATTCACTGAACCGTACCCAAAAACCGTTTTGCCCGAGGGCGTGCCTAAAGCAGTTACTAGTTTTGGGCAAAGTGGACACACATCAAGTTCTGTGGAAAATAATAATTGTGGACGATGATAACATTAAATGCGGAATGTGACAGAAGCTTTTCATTTAAAAACATACAATGAATACTTAGTTCCATAAATCAACTAACACAGCCAAAACAAAATACAAAAAATCGTCAGAACACAAAACGAAAAAGTTATTTTCATAAATAAAAAATAAAAATTCCACTTCTACAGAAAAATCATCAGAACACGAAGCGAGAAACATTGCCTTGTTATGAAACAAAGAAAATAAGTTTTGAAGCAAAGTTAATGATTAAGATTATAAATCAGTCTTATGTAGTTACAAATAATAATAAATTATGATCACCGAAAAGATAATATTTATAAGATTCAAGACAAGTATCACAAAAGTAAGACCCGATACCCGAGTAGGACGTACATATACATGTACACGCACCATGTGCCCATAGGTGCCAATCGTCACACCGAATCCAATCTTCGATAGGTGGTCTGAGTATAGCTCCAACAAATAAGCCAAAAATGTTTTTATGTTAGCATAACCTTTTGCGTCTTAATACTTGTTTACATGAGATGGTTTTGTATTACCAATATTTAATCTAAAAGTTCCTGGCATTTCAAAATATTTATCTTTAAGATTTTTTGTAACTGTTTTTGCTTTGCCTGTATCAACCTTGCGATTTTTAGCCGTCTTTTCTCTTTGCTAATTTTTGATGGGCGTCCTTTTTCGTCGGACGTCGTTGTTCAGATTTCAGCCTTCTGAGACTTTTTGCGATTGGAACTTTTTTCGGTGTGATTTTTGGTATCGACCTGAGCATCATGGGGCTTTGGTGTTGATTTGTTTCAGGAACTGCAGCCATGGGTATATTGTTTGCTTTATTTACAGAAGTACTTATCAAAATTCTCGTAACTATATCCTCTTCGTCTGTAGATGTTATATTAAGGACGTCGGATTGTACTACTGTTTGTTAGTTTACAACTATGTCAGCAATGTGAATATGAGTCCTTTTTCGAATAAAGGTGTAACGTAGTCGAAATTTTTGGTAGCAATGGTTGGACTGATATTCATGATTTGCTTAAGCACCGAAGGAGGTGTTTTGGGTGATTCCAATGTTGGTGGCAATTGGACCAATTCTTGATTGCTAGGTTCTGTGACCTTTTCAACGCAGAGTGGATTCTTCATAGTGGTTGGCAAAAAGTCACTTCACCACCTCACTTCAGGCAAAAAGTCGGAATCATTAAATATGTACCTGTTAGTGGGCCACAGCTGACAGCGTTTTGCGCTGTTGCAGGTAGGCAGAGCCAAACAAACCAGAGACGTCTCTTTGATTGATAATCCGTCCGTCATGTGTTTTCTGAAATGTCGCCATAGTCTGGTCAAAATATGTTTTTAATGGCCCATACACGCAGATATCCAATTGTTGCATTCGATGAGTTGTATGGGGTGGCAATGACTCAAGAATTATATGATTTTTAGATGCAATCTCTAAAGCTGGTAGATACTTGTGAGATTCATGATCGTCAAAGACAAGTAATATTTTTTTGCGGCTGGCAGTCGAACAGTATTCACAAAAAAATCCACAAGTGCTGGGCCTTTAATCCAGCCATTGTCATTGACACTATGTACCTGATGGTGCATCATCCAAAAAGTAGCACAGCATCTTTTTCTGGCAAAAATCGGCATCGGGGGCACTAACGACCCTGCGGCATTGCATCAACAGATATTTATTATTATTGTAGTCCTTCCTTGCTCGGTACTGGCAATGTGACCTACTTGCTTTTTATCGGATTTTGTTAAAATTCTTGGGGGTTTGTTTGCAGACGTTTGTACTCTTGTTTCATCCATGTTATAAAGTCGAGTTGCATCAATTGATGCTTTTCGATTTTGGTTTTAATTGTGTAAAAAAATCGGCATACCTGATGCTTATTAAATCCCCTCGCTCTGGCTATAGACGTGGGTTTTGGTCGCCGTAACGTCAAGTCGGGATGACACACGATAAATCCTTTGAAAAAATCAGCGGCGCCGTTTTTGAATGGGTGAGTAATGTTATTAACTTCAGCATATTGAAACACGAGCTTCAGGAAGTCGTCTTTCGTGAGACCGAAGAATAAGTTGTCCATATTAAAAATATATTCTAATAGCTCTTGTTCCTGGTTGGGTGTAAATTCTGGTACAAATCTTCCAAGCTCCATGGTAGCTGATCCCGTTTCCATATTTTCTTAATTTCGTGAGAGAGATTTGGTATTTTTTTTGCAACATATTTTTTTTATTAATAAACTTTTGGCTAATAAACTTGCTTATTCTACATGCAGCTATGGCTCTAAAAACCATTGCGGGTTTATCTGTCCACAGCGATTCGCTCTAACAAGTATTTTTTTAGTTTGTTTTTATATTCTCCTTCCATATACGAATCTTGAATGCACGCATGCAATTTATTCAGTAATTTAGAAATTACATAATCTAATTTCCGAGTACCGTACACGTTACTCGTTTTACGGAGTACATATTTCTTAGTAATTAAGATTCTTAAACTGTTTGATTTCTGGTATGCAATTAAATTTTGTACATAATTAAATTCAGTTAAAATAGACAACTTGACTTTATCAGAAACACTCATTATTTTACAATAACTGAACAAACCAGTGTCATTATCTCTATATCTAGTTTTCATAAATTTTGGAACAATGGTTTTTACAATTCTGACTTGCAAGTTATAAATGTCTTTCAGGTATGTATTATATGTCAGACCATAACTGCTTAAGCCGTAGCCAATTACAGAGTCAGCTAGGATTTTATGAGATAGCTTATATTTAGGTATTCATATTAGTGTGGTCCCCAACTAAATCCGCTATCGATAACAAGGTCAATATACATGTAACTTTCTACAACTTCTCAGGATTGACATAAACAAACATTTGTAGAATTGCAAACTTTGATGGCTATGGGAAATGGTGGTCGGTTTGTCAGGTGCTTTATTGTGTGACGAGGGCATCTCTGGCGGACCCGGACTTGGGTATGGACTCCCTGGGGTTTGTGGTTAGCTGCCCCCGGTTTTGCATGTTTCCGGGGCGCCTGTCTCGTGAGCAGCTAGCGCGTCTTAGTAGCGGTCTAGTTGAGGGCCTGCAGCGAGGAGACGCGCGGGGCACGTGAGTTGCCCTTTAAGTTGGAAGCTATGTCCGGACATTGTCGCAGGACACTGCGACTGGCATCTCCGGCGCTAGCCCGGAGAGCTGGCAGAGGATAAGCGAGATATCCTCCGGTCTCTCCAGCCGCTTAGGTTATTGAGAACTGGAGAGACGTCCTTTTTCGGGGTCGGGAAGTGAGCGTGCCTTACAGCTCAGCCACCAATGAGGAAGTTTGGTAGTGGACTCAGAGTCGACGGCTAACGGTGGCAACCGCTAGTTGTGCAATGCGCAATGGGAAGTGAGCGTGCCTACAGCTCCGGTACCTCTCTGGAAAATAGGGAGGGTATTGTACGTGCACCCGGGGCGGCTCACCCGAGGCACTAGCCTCTGGAAGAACCGGATGAAGTCATGTGACAGAGGTCTGTGACAATCCTGTACACTGGCTGATCTGGGTTCAGAACCTGAACTTATAAGGTTCTTGTGCGCGCATAGGTTATAGTGCTTTTCTCGTATGCCCAAAGGGTAGGTAGGGAGAGTCACTATCATCAAAACTAACGTAGAAAGATATGGGAGCTTAACCCTACGTCGTGGGCCCATTCACATAACTGATTTAAATCCTCTTGCGTGTCAGTCTGTGACGCATTTAAGTTCTTACTGGCTAATAAAAGACCAAGTGTCATCAGCAAACTAGTATAAAGAACCCTTTCTAATGACAATAGACAGTCATTCACATAAAGTAAATATTGGGTAGGCTTAAAAATCGAATCTTTGGCTGTGTCTTGTTCAGTTAGTGCTAAATTACTAAAATCATTTACTATTTTACGTGTATCGGCTGGAATGATAATGTTGAAACAATTCTAACAAATCCCTGTATATCAGCCCTTGAAAGCCTGTCATAAAGTATTTCATAATTCAACACATCGAATGCCTTAATAAAATATTACAAGCACATGCATTTTTTTTTGTCTAAATAATTATTTACTTATTAGAAAAATTACGCAAAAGCTGTGTTGTGCTTTAGTTTTTCTGAAATCCATATTGTTTTGTATTATATTTTTCAAAAGATTTATTTACTTTTATTTCTTCGAAAGCACGTGCCATGATGCCTGTGTGGTTTTACGATTATAATTATTCATTATCTGCAAGAAACAACTTTGTTATTTATACATCCATTCCTATTCTGGACAAAGTGGCTAGGTAACCACTTTACCCGAGCCGCTTAGACCTTTGATTTGTTTGACCTTTTTATTTTAAAACGAAATTCTAACCTACAAAATGTAACTATACCTTCAAACAAATATTACAAAAGCACTGCCATTTGGCAGTGCATATAATATAGTATAATCATAGCAATAATATACAAAGAAAGTAAGGTTTGATCAAAGCGAAATTAACTTACCTTGAATAATTTTACAGAATAGAATTAATTTAAAATTTTCGGCATATGAGCGTAAGGCTATCCTGCCTTGTAAAAAGGTATCAATAACATTTGAACTAACTGGGTAATCGAGCATAGCCGCTTTGTCTCCTATGGCCGCTTTGAGCTGACTTCCCCTACGTACATCAACAATAGTCAGAACAATTGTATATGATCTACCACATAAACATTAACAGTTGGTGTTGCGCAAATACCGTGGGGTACCCGTTGCGTCAGCCTGCAGACGGTGAAAACTGCCTGTGCGAAAACGACACTGGCGTAAGTCAATATGTGGCGCATGAAAGATGTGTAGTCTCACCTTATTTCTAACGAGTGTTTAATACACTTATTGAGGAAAGAGTGGACTCGATTCATGACAAATTGAGTGCGATCGCGAACGGTTTTCACGTGTGTCTTGAAGGGCAATTTCTATATTTAGATATTTGACCGTGTTTCCTAAGGAATTGTACTCTACGACAGGACAGGTTGCTTAATCTCGATTCTTTATTTGCATATGGTGGTGCATTAGAGTCGTGGAAACCAATATTGGGTTGTTCGTCAATGTCACCGACAAAGAGAGCGAGATTTGCTGAGTGGATACTTCAGTAAGTCGCTAGTGTACAAGGGGAGGGCAAAGGCTATGGAGCCATGCAAAACTCCGGTTCTTAAGAGTTGAGGCGTAGAAAATGCGCTCTCGAGTTGATAACGAAAGGAGCGATTTGACAAGAAGTCTCGAAAGATATGCACAAGACGATCAAGCACACCGAGATCATACAATTTGTACAGTAAGCCGTCTTGTTGCCAGATGTTGTCAAAGCGTTTTGCCGTATCGTTGTATCGCGTGTTGCCGTATCGTGGGCAGATATCGGGAAAGGACGAAGCGTTCAGTCGTTCAGTGATGTGCTCGACTCTGCGGCTGCTCCCCTACACGGTGATGTTTTCGGCGTCCACGCCACGTAATAATCGAGTAATAATTCATAACAAACTCGAGAGATAGCGCCTTAAGTAGGCAATCGCTTATGTATAAGAAATTATAATCAATTAATAAGCTTGCCTGACAAAAATAATGCTCTAAAAGCCTACCTCTAATAACATGACCTCGTAAATAGCTGTGTTCGTCGTCATGAATTGAAACAACAGTTTTGGTAGTTGCAGCAGTTTTTGTACGCGAGATGGAATAAAGCGGCACCGTCCTGGAAAAACACCTGTGTCATTATATTCTAACAAAAACCTCTTAGCTATTAAAATGGTGTTTAATTTCTATAAGTAATCCGATCGTGTAGTTGATGTAAATAAATGAGTAAGCCTATCCAGTGTATAAGATGCTTCGCGGCGCATATAACTATCAAATACAAGGCACTTAATGGCAGACACATTATTCGAATGTTTTATTTATCTCCCGACCAACGTGTACTAGCATTTGACTCTTTCCGTAGATGGTGATCAGACCTGACAGGCTCGTTTCCCATGATAATAAACACTGGAATATTCAATGCTACCAATCCAATTATTTAAAAAACAATGTCTCAAGTGCAATTTAATTCTAACTTTGTGATAGATTATGGGTATGGATGGTGTCCGCAACTCTTATGTCTGGCGCCTATTTTGCATGTGGTGTTATTGTGTAGGAATTAAACGGGAAAAGCAATAAAATAATTGTAAGTAACAATAATACATTCATGCATCAATTAAAGAATTTAAGCACCATTTCATAACCACGAATGATCTTCAGTCGTTTATAAAGCTCGTGATAATATTGCGTCATCAATTAAGTATACATTAAACGCCATGTTGAATAGAAAACCCCCGAAATATGAAAATACGTGAGAGGATCGGTGCTCTGTCAGCCACCAGATATACTTGATACATGCATGGATCTATAAATCCGAATCTGAACCTCTAAATCTGAATCCAGAAATGGTTTAAATGAAAATTATATCTGAACACACGGTTATCATTTTTGAAACACATATTTGAGTACATATTGCGTAGAGCAGAATTTGTAACACTTAGGGTTATTCACTTTAGTAGATATTCTAGTGTAAACGAGAGCATATCATTAGTACTAAACACAAAAACAAACAAAAAAGGTGATACCTACACATAATATTCAAATTCTGCATATCAAATATTGCGATACGATTTTGTGAAAGAGTTAGATTTCGTATGCACTAAAGAAAATAGAGATATAAATGAAATATATGTATAAAAAAAGTTATGACAATGAGATATATATTAAAAAATATAGAAGAATTAAATATATAAAAAATCAATTCCGCCTACGACTATGCGTTATGATTATGCGTATTATGCGTTATGCGTTATGTTATTACTAAGAGTAGAAAATAAAGACGGCAAACATGTTATTTTAACTGGTTTTCATCTTCTGCCTGCGGTGGCCATGTTGATACTAGACAAATGTCACGGTATGGTCATGGGATATTATTTTTAGCCAATAATCGTATATACGTAAATTGGCCACAAATACATAATAAGAAATATTTAAATGCTAGAAACATTCATTGCTGGTTACGGAAGCAATGAATCTTACTATTGCATCGAATACGGCATTCTACGAAGAAACATTGGTTTTTCTTTGACATCCGAATCACGTCTATCTATAATTACAGCTTACAAGAGAAATTGCAGATCAACACACCATTTCTCGTGATGAGCCCACTCCACATAATGCGATAACATTGGTGTGCCCATGGACACGGGAAAGTCTACTTTTGGATACAAAAGCTCCACTTTCGAGTGAAATCCTTCCATGTACAATCTGAAAAATTATAAATAGTTTGGACATTTGAAGAATATTCCATAAATTGTATTAGTTTTTAGATCATGTGTGTATTGTACTTACTTGCCGATAGCATCCAATACCATAAAAGCATTGTCAGGATGTTCTCGTCTAGTAAGAGGAATATGTTTACAAGATTCCGGCAACGACCGCTTGAGTATAGCTTGCAGAAGGCCGTGAGGAGCTATCTCAACCAGCACTGCGTTTCCAGTCACGCGCCGAGCGGTTTCCTCAAATAGTACTGGATTCTGTAAAACGAAACAAACGGGTGACGCGTGGCTCATAATAAAGTACCACGTTTCGATATTTCCGCGTTAAATTCTCACCAGCAAATTGTTGGTGTGATATTCGGCTGAGGAGTATTTAGCGAGAGGCTCATTCCATTTCGCTTCTGGTACGGACGTTGACAACCATTTTTCCGACCGTGGCTTCGGATTTTTGATTACTTCATTTAAATATTTTAGTAAGCCGGGACCTAAATATGATAGTGGAGAACATTATCCATTAAATTAAAATTATAATTAAAAATAAAAAAGTGATTGATGGTGGAAAATACTGTGTAAAAAAACAAAGTATTTTCCACCATAAATCACATTCACACTCACCTGCTTCAGCTATGTATCGGGAATGATAAGCAATATTTGAACACGGAACCTCTTTCGCGAAGACACCTTTAGCCGTCAATTCAGCTACAAACGTTTTCATTATTTCGGCTGGTCCTGAAATGGTGCTAGATTCTGGCCCATTGTGGCAGGCCACTTCAATCTCTGGTGGCAATAATTCTTTAACCTGAGTTGACAAATATTTATGTGAATGCAATATTTCGAAGCTATCAATTAAAATGTTTCTAAGTATCATGCTTACTTGTTCATATCCGAGTCCAACAGCAGCCATAGAACCACGAATAAAAGGAGTTTGAATAGACACTAGACCTCGGCTGTACGCTGAAAGTATCATCTCTTCCGCTGTGAAACAGCCGTCCGCATAAGCGCAGCCCAATTCACCAACACTGTGACCTACAAGTAGGGTTGTTTGCTTATTTAAATTTACATCCAGACAATACTTAAACTCACACAACTGTAAAATATTGAAAGGTCTTTAATCTAGAAACATAGAAATAATGATGGAAATATCTATTTACCAATGATATTATCAGGCACCAATCCTAACGCAGTAAGAATATCAGTAAGGCCAATCTGAATGGCTGCAATTCCAAGAAATGAATTGAGGATGTTATCGAAGATTGTTTTGTCCTCTGACGTAATAATACGAATTATATCTACACCCTTCGGTTCCAGGACTTTGTTGCATCTGAAACATAGAAACGAACAAAATATAAGCTTTCTACGAGATAGTTAACCTAACCTGCCTCCGTGGCCGAACGGTTATCATGCCGGACTGCCACGCAGAGGTCCCAGGTTCGATTCCCGGGCCGGGAGAAATATTTGTATGACCTACATTTATTTCTCTCGTGAGTTTGGGTGTAATGTGTGGTTGTCTATGTGTGTGTCCATGGCACCCGCGACACAGGGTTTCCCTAGTGCGGGGCTATGTTGGTTGTGAGCGTTATTATTATTATTATTATTAAATCAAACTAGCTTAAAGGATAAAAATACCGTTCAATAGCAGCCGCGAAGATAGGAATGCGCATAAGCGTAACTCCCATACCCGCCCACTGCGAGCCCATACCGCTGTACACGAACCAAAGTGGACGTTTGCCTTCATCAGAATAGTTGGCTGTTTCTGCTAAAGTGATTGTTTCTCCATTCTCATTCTTACCTACAAGGAAGTAATTCGAAATTACCCCAACTTTTCGTGGTTTCATTTTATTAAAATTTATGTATATATTAGACTTCTTACTAAGTATAGAATATCCTCTCCCCAAATGTCCCGAAATGGACAGCTGGTGTATATTACGTAACAAAGCAAGTTCTTCTTCGTCTATAGACCGAGACTTGAGGTCATTAAGAATTTTCTGCACAGATGTGTCTTGTCTTGCTGAGATCGTTACAAGTTGGGGTATCGATGATTTATAATGTGCTAAATCCTAGAAATAATAAAAGTTTCAACTTGAATAAGTTCTACGACTACTTTTAATATTTATTTGAATTAGATAAATAACAAAATAATAAATAGGCTTAGAATAATACGAAAATGTTGAAGATAAAGTCATACCTTGGACTTACTATAACCTTTCAATAAGACATGGGCATTGACACCAGTAACAGATCTGCCGTTGACAGCAGCGTACGACCGCTTGAATGGCTTATGTTCAGTAACGATTTCCATCTTGCCGTTTCGTAGAGCCATAATGTCACGTCTTGGGTTCTCACAATGCAAATTTGCTGCAATCTCGCCTCTCTGGTAACCTAGTAACACCTAATTAAAAGTAAAAATTAATATACCAAATATCGAAGACAGGAGCTGAAATTGAAAGGATTATGCTACCTTTACAATACCAGATATTCCAGACGCAGCCTCTCCATAGCCAATGTTGGACATGATGCTGCCAACGAGTAGTGGATTTTGACGGTTCTTGCACAATGCTTGCTCAAGGGCTTCTAACTCTGAACGATCTGACTCTGGTGTAGCTAAAGGTATGTATGACTTGATATCAATTTAGGAGTATTATATAAAAAGAAAATTTTCATAGGGCGAGAATGAAGTTTCGACGAACGCATTATCACCTAAATTTTATTGTTATATTGAAACTATAAATCTGTAGTGTAAAGAAGAATCGTAATGAAACTGTGGGTGCACGTTAAATAATCTAAAAACGATTTATGACAGGACACCTGCATAAATGCAACAAATGATACTGTTAAAAGACATTTTCATGTAGCAATTAAGTGGAAATATAATTTTTACCCGAGCCAAAGGCTTCAATATACTCCACAAAATGAGGTGGCACTTTTGCTTCATCGTACATGGTTTTTATAAAATCAGCTAAAAGTCTCGGATCCCGATTAAAACCAAACTGCGGAGCAGTTTCGCCGTCTAAAACATGGCTGAACTCGTTTTTAACGTGTATAACTTCAGCGTAAATTCTGTGTAAAATAATATTATGTTATTATACCATGATACTTTAAGTTATAATGATAATTATGATTAGGAAAATGACAAATCCCGTACCGTTTCGCATCTTTTGCCTTTTGAAGGTAAAGCACATTGATGGCCTCAGATCTAACACACCCGTCAGCGTTTTCATCAAACGATTTAGTCTTACCATCAGAGCTTAGCTTTATGATTCTGAAAACAATTATTACGTCATCGAAAATCCGCCTTTTCACACTCGAACTCAAATAACCTTTATTTTATAGGCCAGCAAATTACACATTAAATCATCATATTAATTCAACCCTACTGCTGATTGGTAAGGCAGATTTCCTTGCGAAGAATGAGCAAGGAACTCTATTAGTTGGTTTTTGTGAATATACCATTGCACATATTTATCATTTACAATATGTACTTCAAACTTGGTAGATCGAAACTACCTGCAATAGCTAAACGGGTCTTACCTTTACCTTCTTACTTTTACCTTTGGTATAAAGTTTTATCACAAATTAATACCTAAGTTGTAACATCGCAACAACATTATCATGTTACAGAAATTTGTATCCGTCTTAATACCTTGAATAATGGAATGATGATTGTGGATGAAGTAAAATATTAGATCCTCCAACAATGGCAGCTTCGCATTCTCCACGCGCTAAAGCCTGAAACGCTTGTTCCAACGCAACGAGGGAGCTACAGCACGCTAGGTCAATAGACATGGAGGGCCCTTTTGCATTCAGCCAGTACGATATGCGATTCGCAAACATAGATTTATTGCATCTGTATGAGTAAATTATAAAACTGTTAATGACAATAAATTTCAAAAGATAAGAACTGCTTTGAAACAATTTTGTTTTTTCAGTTTTTACCCTGCAATTCCAAAACCTGTCTTAGTACCAGCATTATAAAAAACAGCCTTCTCGCTTTCAGAGATACAAGATCCTATGTACACACCCACTTTCTTGCCTGATATCTGTTGCGGATTTATGCCTATTAAAAGAAAAGTGTCAGGTAATTCAACTTATTTCATAATAGTTATTCCTGTAGGTAGATTACTTGTTAGCTTTAATGTAAGCCTAACAAGTAATCCATACCCACATAATAAATACCATTTATTCATTCATTAAAAATGAAATGGTAGTCGTCTCATTCGTACGTTTTAATTTTTTGAATGATCAAATTATCTCTGTTTCCAAATTATATCTCTTAAAATCTTGTAATGAATTTGCCTACAAAAACTTACCAGCATCGTAAATCGCCTGATAGGTCATTTCCAAAATCTTCCTGCTCATTGGGTCCATACTTTGTCCGAGCCGATAGTGAACTTTGAAAAACTGTGCGTCGAAGTACGACAGCCCTGGTACGATACCGGTAGTATTTGGTACGTCAGGATGTTTGAAGTTCCATCGGCATACCTCAGGCGACACAGGGTTTTTCTGCACAGTATTAATATCGCTATTTAACAAAACCCAATTTTCCATTGGTTAAAACTAGCTTAAACGGAGCGCGGCACGCCTTGAAGTTTGACTTCAGATAACCGGACCAAAACACAGATAAAGTCTAACAGCACGAAACGTTGGGTAGAGCTGTGATAGAGGTAGATGGACAGGTAATGCAATATGTTAATGAGTATTATCTACTTGGGCCAGTTACGAAGTTTCGAAAGAAGCATGCAAGAGAATGAAATTGTAATTGAAAAGAAATGTCGCGTTTATAAATTTTAAACTTATTTTCAGAAACTTTACTGACCACAAAGTTGACTTGTTCGTTTAGTGATGACATTGATTTCAACATCCAATATATTACAATGATTTAGTTTCGTTCCAAAAGTGAATTTTCCAAAACTTGTAATGGGCATTTCTCCAAAGCAGCAATTTTCTGTATCCATGCACTAAACTCCACTTATTTATCAAAACAAAAAACCTACCCTTCGTACCTAATGGAAAAAAATCTGAAATGCCTAAAATCTGACGACTGTGGCGTGTCCCGAATGCAGAATCCAACACAAGGGGTCAATTTCCTCAAAATTTAAACCGTATATAAATATTAGACTTTAGTTTACGTATAATAAATTAGTTGATAGTACTCATAATCTAAAATTCACAATAAACTAGATAATACTTTTATGATTATGACAATACCAAGATTGCTGCGTGTCCCAGACTTACTCGGGAATTCGGTGGTCGTTACTAATCACGCTACACATCACCAGTGAACCATTTTAGTAGCTTCGCAGTTCGACAGTATTATTCGTCTATAAGCCCCTGAGGCTGGAGAGAACAGGCGAATGATTCGTTGCCAATTCTAGGACTTTTTGCGTGAAAATACGTAATTCGGTGGATTCGGCTTATACGATATTTCAAAAACTAAATTTTATGGTTGTATGTCATATTTTTTATAATTATGTGTTGTAACAATTATAATATAATAACAATTTATTGGTTTAACAAGTATGTCATTCACGAGTACCGTCAAAAATTTTTGAATCCTATGGCCTTGGATTCGGTAAATTTTATGCCGCCGAATTCAAATAAAAAATATGCCATCAAAGCCATATTATCTTTGAAAAGCGAGAATTTTTTACGTTTTTTTATACAAATGACTTTCACATTATTGATTTTCACAATTTTATATGACTACTTGCTTGCTACTGAAAATGAATAAGGAAAATCAAAACAGAAAATAAAAAAGATGAAGGTACATAATTTTTAAGAATCTAGTTGTCCAATTAACGGAATCGTATGTAAGTTTGAGTTCTTTTTAACCGACTTAAAAAAAAGGAGGAGGTTCTCAATTCGACTGTATGTTCTTTTTTTTCTTCTTTTTTGTATGTATGTTACGCGATAACTCCGATATTTGTGAACCGATTTTCATGATTCTTTTTTTGTTGGAAAGGGGGTACTTCGATAGTGGTCCCATTTCATTTTGAAGAAAATCATCCACCTTTAAGGGTGGCTGTTCACGCATGAAGATTCATTTTTATAAATAGCGGCTAACTTTAATTCAGGAGCAATTATTTTAATGCTTGATTTTGCTATTTCTCCAATTCAAGGCGTTTTTCTCTCAATATACTTTGAGTAGTGAGAACCGATTATTATTATCTCCAGTGTCAAGTCCTGTATAGTGGCCAACTAGAGGATATTTCAATAAAACTTAGCAAATAGACGTAATTCCACGTACTTTTGAGGTCGGTTTTTTTAGTACTCTGTACTGAGAGTATTACTTCATTGTTTCTATGTTTTGCATGAATTAAGAAAAAATAAATCGACCTTTGAAGTCAAAAAACTTAGCACTTCTAGGAGAAGTGCCCTAATCAATACAGTGAGAGGTGCAAGGGTTAAAATACTTGGTAAAAAATGAGGTGGGTTGAGTTATATTATATTATTATAGATATTTGTAAAACTAAACTAGGTGCTGTGTGATTTGAAAATGTGTTTCTTGGACATGCGTGGATTTTGTAGGCCCATGATAAGACACGTAAGAGATCTAAAGAATAAGGAAAGTAATTCATCGGCAAAAAATTATTATAATCTTGATAAATCATTGATATATGAGAATATTTTTTTTAAGTTTATTGAATGTCACGATGTTTTACTACCATGATATTAATTTTTTATGAAATTATTCCACTAGTTTGTTATAATAATTAATAACAAAGATCCAACATTTAGAAAAAATAATTCGATTCTACTGGATTCGAACCAGTTCCCTCAAGAAATCCGTGCCAGATGCTCTGCCAATCAAGCCGCGGAACGAACCAGCAGACCTTACGAATGTTTCTATGTGCTTCTTGCACATTTTTTTCGGTTTGTAACGACTTTTGCTGTAGAGCCATCTATGTAAAAATTAATAGATCCGGCTGGATTCGTACCAGCACACTCAGTCTAATAATAAACATTTTTTATTAACAGTCCAGCAAAATATTCTTTACCAAAAGAGTAGTGTACGAGTACACCCTTGTCTCTCTAAGCTCGTATCCAGTTGTATGACGTAAGTCCAAAATTAAAAGTAAAATTACCTTATCGTAGAGGATTTCTTCAAGGTCCTTGATATGACGTGCCCCCGGAAAAAGACCAGACATGCCAGAGATGACGATTCTCTCACCGTCCAAAACTGACGATCCTTCCTTCTTTATGTGTTGAACTGGTGTAAGCGCCATGGTTGGTGGTTTTACACCTGTGATTGTGCACATAATATTCTGGAAATATTATACAGCTAAGGTGGAAGAATGTTCATATGAGTCGTATAACATCACTTAAACCAAATCGAAGTCTAAATTATTGTAATACTTAAAATGAAAATTATTTACAAAAATCGATAAGTGTTTTCAAATTGCATTGATATCTGCCACTCTAGATATTTTGTTATCTGGGACTATCCTAGAAAATGAAACTGCTCCATCGTAACACCAACACATAAAAATGGCACATCACAAGTGAAGCATTTACAATACACATTACAAATTATCGGCCCATTATCTTAGTTACAGTTTTTTCAAAAATATTTGAAGGAGTCACATGCAATTAACTTATATCCTATTTCAATAGTTTCAAAATTATACAAGACAACCAATACGCATTTCAGAAAAATAAATCAACAGTACATGCGTCATTTCATATAATTAGCAAGATTTTACGAAATGTAAATAGAAAACTACACGACGGGTATATTTTTAGATATGACCAGAGCCTTTGACTCAGTTGCACATAATATACTGACAAAATTGGAGCATAATGGAATATGGGTGTGCCGTAAGCTGGTTAGAATAATATCTAAAAAATAGGTTATAACGTGTAGAAATAAGTCTACTAAACACACAAGACTGTATTGAAATTTATAAATCCAACTTTAAGTACAATAATTACGGAGTTCCCCAGAATATGTACTTGATCCCCTGCTGTTCCTAATATAAATTAATGATATATCTGAATGCACGGAACATGATACAATTCTTTTTGCGAACAATGTATCAGTGGTTGTCACTTTTCCAATATATTCAACATTGGATGAACACAATAATAATAATAATAATAATAATAATAACGTTTATTGCGAAACATGTTGTTACATAATAGTTCTTATAGTAGTTTACAGTATCAAACATGTACCCTGCAAGGGCGTAGCAATGTCAATTTTTTAAATACACATTTTGATTACCATTAATTAAAATATCATTATAATGGTAATTAAATCTAAACAAAATATTTTCTGAAAAGTCAATGAATTAATTGGAAAATGAATGTCAAATTGAAGTCTAAAGTCAATAATGAATTATTTAAAAAAATGAAAAATGAAGTCAATAATGAATTATTAAAAACTTTGACATTGTTAATCGAATGGCTACAAAAAAATAATCTTCAAATAAATTTATCTAAGACTAATGTAATGAATTTTAATAATTTGCGGAATTAAATAGTTAGTATGAATTATAAGGACAAGTTTTGCAGAACGCCACAGATGTGACATTTCTAGGATTCATTGTAGATTATAAGCTAGATTGGAAACAACGAACAGAGAAAGTGTGCACTAAAATAAAAAGATTTGTTTTTGGTCTGTGTAAATTGACAAGAATAGTAAATAAATGCACAGCAATGACAGCGTATTTTGCGTATGTAGGATCAGTACTCAGATACGGCTTTATTATTTGGGGGAATGGCGCAGAGTTTGGGAAAGCTTTCATTGCTCAAAAGAGGTGTATACGAGCCATCTGCAACTTAACACCAGATGCATCATGTCGCCCCCATTTTAAAACGCTACAAATATTAACTCTTATAAACATATATGCACTCGAAGCTAGTATATTTGTAAAGACGAATCAACATAAATTTATACTGGCTAAAGACATGACTGCTAGAAGCTTAAGAAACCCCAATAAAGATGGGCACAATTCCTAAGACAAAACGCTTCCAAAACAACTGTTATGCAATGTGTGGAAAGATTTTTTTATAAGCTACCGCGTCATATTAAATCACTTCCGTTGATCAGTTTCAAAAAAGAACTACGCAAATGGCTCTTAGAAAAATTATTTTATTCGGATCACGATTTTTTCAAATTTAAAGACTGATCCGTATTGAAGCATATATTAGTCTTGATTTAGCTTATCTAATATATTAATGAATTTATATAAGTCAAATGATTCGATTATGTGTTCGATCTTTTAGCGGGTCACCCGTCTCTCACGATACTTCCATAAGTACGGCGTTTAATAGTGACAAATTATACAATTAGCTTTTATTATTTCCTGCTGATGGGTAATATGTATAAAGTTAAATGCATCATTGATAAACCACACATGGAACCCTAAAATTTATTTCTAGGAAAAGTAACACCTTCAAAACAAAAATACATAATTAAAAACTTATGAGCATTCAATATTACTAATTTATTGTTCATTAATATTTTAATATAAACTAGTGCACTCATAAATAAACACAACATTCCGAAAAATAGATTATAATATACTAGATACTATACTGTACTTACCCTATTTATGGCGAATAAATGAGATTTGATTTGATATGACTTGTTAGACAATATCTATGAATTCCGACAACCACACCAGATACCACGACCGGTGAACTAATCATACTTATGCACCAAGTATGCATTTTATACTTCTTTTCAGGGTTCCTCTCCCAGTCTCTCACAAATGTGAAGGAAATCGGATAGAGAAAGAAGCTCAATATTAAGTATAACTTATATTAAGTTGTACATTGTGTATTATGGGCGGTAAATAAGAAATTACTCGAGGTCTGTAATTTTTACCGCCCGTGACACCTACAATGTCTTTCATCACATTTGCAAGGAAATAGATACAACGATAACTTATATTTTGTATAAATAAATGTCGCTTTACAGCACAACATTTTTTAAACAGACAGCCACAATGTATTAATATAAAATAAATAATTTCCAAATCCCAAAAATACAGAATTTAAATTCACAATAATTTAGTAAATTATAGTTAAATTGTGAATGTTTAGTTTTTTTTTACAGGAACTTCAAGTTTATACAAAATATACGTTCATATTTTTCTAGTATAAACACTTTGCTTAATCTTAAAAAAAAATCCATATGGTAATGCAATGAAAAACCCGTCGGCATAATTTAGGACATTAGGTCGACTTTGCATGCACGTCACAACACTGTTTATGAGCAAGTGTGATGAAATGAAATTTTTCAGTTCAAAATTGCTCATATCTGACTTTGTATTAAAACAGATCTATTTTGCACCTGACTCCACGGATGCCAATAGAGTCACTGTGAGCGCCTTTCCGCTACTTGAACTGACTAAACCTGACAAAACATTTAAGCGCCGGCTGAAAAACCTTTTCTTGGAAAACCTTTATACCCTATAAATGAATTTATGGACCTAAAAATGTAACGCTATTGAGTATTTTCTATTTTATTTTAATTTTTATCACATTGACATATTTTTGTATTTATTACTTGAGTCATGCAGGTATTTTAACTTATGACGAATTACATTTGATATGTAATAATAATATTATTATTGATGAATTGTTAATTTTATAATTTACATTTTTATTGACGATCTCAATAAAATTTCTTATACTTGACATGTAGTGCGATTTATATTGTAATATCATATTTGAATTATAAATTAATCTGAGTCTGAATCATAACATGAATACTGACTTTGTTGACAATATTACGGAATTTACAGACTGCCTAAGTAAGGTGCATGCTATTATAAGTGGTTTGATATTAAAAGTTCAAGTCGCTCGCTGTGTGTAAATTATATGAGTCATCTCATTTGTAATGTCAAACATACTCATAGTTCTTACTGCGGGAACCAAATGTCCTTTCTTTTTTTATCCAATTGTATTCAATGGTGTGTACCATATTTATTAATTAGGTGGGTACCTGTTCAGATACTTCGGATAGTTGCTTAGAGATGATGCAGAGATGCATGCATGGAGAGGGAGCGCAAAGCATTTTTAATCCCGACGAAAGTGTTGACCTGCAGCTTTACTCGATGTACAGCTGCAGTTAAAATAATGCTCTCACTCTTCTTTCTTCTCATTGCTATTCTGTACTTGTCGAGTCTATGGATCGGATGTACTAAAAAAAACTTATGCAGACGGGACGGGATGGCAAGGGATTTTTAGGTGACTAATAGTAATATACTTTACGATCATGACATTATAGTTGCAATGTGCCTCCGTGGCCGAACGGTTACCATGCCGGACTGCCACGCAGAGGTCCCAGGTTCGATTCCCAGGCCGGGAGAAATATTTCTATGGCCTACATTTATTTCTCTCGTGAGTTTGGGTGTAATTTGTGGTTATCTATGTGTGTCCATGGCACCCGTGACACAGGGTTTCCCTAGTGCGGGGCTATGTCGAGTGTGTGCGTTATTATTATTATTATTATAATGTCAATGATAATGATCGTAGCTGCAAAACTACGCTTTAGAATGCCGAGCCGGCAGTCTACGGAATGCTTAGGCAGTCTTGGGGATGCCTTAGGAGCCTTGGGAACGCTTCGGCAGCCTTCGGGATGTTTCGGAAGGCCGAGTGCTATTATGCGGGTATGTGGGGCGAGGTGAGTCACACACGGTATTACTGGTCTGATGAGAGACAAGGCGCAAGCTCGATGACGCTACGGAATGAATGCTTAAGGCATACTTAAGGCGGCCGCGTCGTATCTAGGAATACCGCGTTATAATTGCCATTAGTGTGCGCTTGCATGTAGGTACGCCAAACGCTCCCCTGCAGTGCGCATCCAGTGTAATGATAGACTAGATAGCGCGTCAGCTATGTTTGTTGAGGCATGCACAAATAGCTTCTATGCTGTATGGCGCAAGAAACTATCCTCACGTATAGATGGAGTGTGGGACAGCAGAAAGAGCATCACGAAAGTGGTATCTAATAAATTCGATTTTCCTTTGATCTGGAAGATCATTCAAAAGACAAAATCACTATTAATCACCAAATACAAATACAGGAGAACAAGGATAAATAATTTAATGTTAATAAGAATGTAATATAATAATAAAGTTTTATTCAAGTAAGCTTGACTCACAAGCACTTTTGAATAGATCAAAATCACATAAGATATTACAAAAATACACATGTTAAACAAATAAAACAATATTAACACCCCGCATTTTTATCGACCATGTATTCCTCAACAATATAGTACCCAGAAGTTTAATTTTAAATGTCGGTCGGTATTTTATTTAAATATGTAACTCTTTGTCCCATAAACGAATTACGAAGTTTAATTTAATAATAAAAAAATGTACTTTAGCCATAGGACCCTGAATTAAATATTTCTTGTTAACTTTGTAATGAATGTTAAAACTTTATATTATTATTCATTATTAATGAACCCGCACAGTTCAGGATCACAACAAAGACAGTAATTGCGTAGAACTGTAATTTAAATTGTATTTCATTTATTTATTATTAACATACAGTGCCCGCGACTTCGTCTACTATTGAAACAATTTAGTTACATTTATATTTGTACTACATCAACAATTTAAAATGAAATCAAATAAAAATCATTATTGTTTAGAAAAAAAAATATGGACGTAAGATATTCCAGACGTTTCTGAGTGTATTGTCAATTTTATAAGTACTTACAAAATTTAATAGGAAATTACAAAATATCAAATCTTGCATGTCGATGTTTTGTACAATTGTTCTTATATATTCACGCCATTTAAATAATCGCTATCTTTGTAACGCGCATTAAATTGCATTCAATTCAATGAATTAGGTGTATATACCCCATCGTCGACCTCTTCGTCACTTCCCAACAGGTAAGATAGAGGTGAAATGCGCACATATTCTTATATAAAAAATCAAAACTTTTAATTCAGACATTGTCCACATCATATGTAAACTTGAGTTTGGAAACCATGTGAACCGAGTTACAACGCTTCCGCATTTGGCAACCTGCATGGTCCCCATAAATGGTCCCTACGTACAATTACGAAGCTGTTGAAACTTTTACGCAGGCGACGCCTCAGAGAGGAGTTTGATTATGCAACAGAAATGAAATGCAGAACTATTTCGAATTTCTCGTTCAAACAACAGTAAACACGTTCGATATGGGCCCGTACCCCACCTACGATGGGGTGGGACTTGACTTGCGGCGCGTGGCCGGGTTTCAATCTCGCGGTGCGTTTATGTCCTTCGGTGCTACAGCGGTTAGTACTATGGGCGCTTGATGAGGAGGTTCCGGGTTCGATTTCCGATTTGGGCCAATTTAGGAAACGAACATTTTTGAATTAGCTCTGTTCTGGGTTATCGTCATTCACGGTACAGGAAATTCCCTAGTTCGAGACCAGAAAATTGGTGTGATTGTCTGGCATTATTATTATATATATTTTTTCCCAAACAATAATTCTCAGGCATAGGCGATTAACACACTGCACCGCGATGGTGCATGGACGCGGAAACACGCGCGTAGTAGCGGAGACGCAGATCTGCGTCAACGCGCGGTTTAATCTCGCGGGGGCAGCGGTCTAGCGGCCCCGCGCCACTCAAAGCACTCACTTCGTAGTTGATCGCCGTAGTGGTTGCACATGTAACTGAGATCCTTCTTTGACAAGAATGGTTAATAATACAGAACTCATTCAGGACGCTGCAGTTACGCTGTCGATTGTTTTTGTTTACTCAAATAAAAAGACACCGAAGATAACATTCTCAACTGCATTACAAAAATTTAAGAAAATATGAAGATTAATTTTTACTACACACGAATGTCAACTGAATCCTTTGATTATTTGTTAGGGAACATCCGAACGACAATTACTGGAATAGACACAAGTTGATTAAAAATCTGCGCGGTAGTGCGGAGCGCAGTGTGCCATACACTGCGGTTTTCCATACAAACTGAGGTACTTCAGTACAACGCAGCTCCGCGCTCCGTCGCGGGACGCGGTGCAGTGTGTTAATTACCAATAGTTTCCAAAAAAAAGACATTTTACATAGATGGTCGAGATACAAGAACGCTAGGTAAGTATCGTATTTCTACTACAACATCGGGAAGTATGTCTCACAGTTTTGTATCACTGTGTGTAGAGTACATGAGATCTTGTACTGGTAATAGAGCCTCCATATTCTACCAACGCACTGTAGCAGGCAGCTTAGGTTTTATATTTGGAATTATATAAAATAATAGAGGGTTGATGTCAAACGCACATCTTAGCAATTCCAGACCAAGATTCCAAATGGAATACATGTTATATTTATGAATAATCGTCGTTTCTCTTATAAAAGTACCTCTCTCAAAGCAATCTGAGTTACGTTACCACCACTGTTACCCTCTAGGATATTCCTTTCAGCATCTCCTACCTATCTCTAATAGTTTCCGTGATAGAAGACTTTGAAATTTGTATGGCGGCCATCTTGTCTATTTAATTTCGAAATAGACCAGGGTGTACCTCATAAAAGTGCACTTATGGAGAAAAGAGAACAACGGTATAAATATCTTTTTCCACCATTCGAGATGTATGCGTTCTATTTCTATCACCGCACGAGTAAACAAAGCGAGGTCACGCTTGGACCGCACGATAGGGTAAATACACAGTTCTTGTACGTGAGTCAAGTAGAAATGGAAATAAAATTAAAGAACATACATAGGTACAAAAAAGTAAGCATATCGTAATGTATGATGAGGTATATTCATCGAGCATATTTCTGGTTATGTGCTCGATGTGTATTATTATAACCGTGTGGTTATTACACATCAAATTGGTATGGAAATAAAAAGAACATTATTGAAAAGTATGCATATCTTAATTTTTACTCAACGGCTATCAACAAATGGACGTCTGGTCTAATACAAAATACACGAAAAAAATGTCCGAAGTTAACCTATGCAAACATGTAACGTAATATAAAAACTGAAACATTTAATTGAAATTGTAACGTCATTGCAGTACTGCCTAAATTTGTTTACTACAATTTAAGGGCCCAAAAACACCATATTCAGCTTCTACTGGAAATTTAACAAAATGCACTATATTTAGTTTCGACTGAAAATTACTTGAACACAAGAGTAATGGAGTAGCCTTTATCGTAAATATTAATTAATTTTTATATATATTATTATGTCGAATTCTGTGCAAATTCACTAAAAGAAATGATAAAGAGCTGGGCAGATACAAACATACAAATATTACTACAAATGTGAAAATAAGCGTGTTCTATAAGAAATGTGCTGATATTCCAACTAAACGTAAACCGTAATTCCGAAAACCGATTTAGTTTAGTTTTGTAATCTTCCTAAAAAAATACATTAATAAAAAATATTTTTTTTAAAAAGATTAAAATCAAAGCGACTCTATAGTTTCTTTGTTCTAAATATTTCAATCGAACATTTGAACAAAAATGATCAAAAAGTTTATATAAGCTTCTTAAAATTGACGTAATGGGTCTCTTTCCATCTTTTGCGCATGCAATGTGTAGAAAAAGGACAGTTAGCTATTTGATTATTTTGTGTGCTTTTGTAATTTATATTTACGATTCATTTATATATAAATTAAATACGATAAATGTACAAAATAACACTTTGAAATGAGAACTCTGATAATACAATATATGTGTTATCAGAGTTCTGGGTTCTGGGTTCTGAGTATAGAGAACTTACTCAAGTCCTTCTTCACGATGAGCTTAGTGAAACAAATGGTCCAGTAGAAATAAATCAGACGCCGTCCCCACCACCCACATCATCAATGCAACCAACACGTGCATCGTATGCCAGCGTTGCTGCAGGAAAACTTGTCTGCTCCACTACAACTGTTGAAGTTCGACATAGTCAACGGTCAACCAAGACTATTAGAACTCCGACCAGGCCATCCAGAAGAACGGTAGTTTTTTCTGATAAAATAGGCGTAGGACTAGGCCACCACCTTAGTAACCACTTAAAACAAACAACTATTGCTATCCAGGAGCTACTTTTAGTCAAATTATTACATTGTTAAGTGGTTGCAACTTTGATAAATATACAACAGTGATTCTTATAATAGGTGATAGTACTAACATTAGTAAAAAAGAAGTAAATAGTAGCATTGACGTGTTCTTGAGAATTCATGAGAAGTGTGGGTGTAAATTCATACTAAGTGCATTCCCTTACTGCTCTAACCTAGGCCTCGCTCGTAATAAGTATATACAGGGTGTAACAGCAAGGTGTAGTCATATTTGAAGGTCGGATTCAGTTAATGGTATGAAACTATTTAGCAAAGTTGTTTTAGTACAAACTACGTTATTTATGGAAATTTCGCCATGAACAGTTTCGATCAGCTGATGTCATTTAACGAAAATAAATAGTCACATCACATCTCTATTGAGTATCATAATACAACCAAATTACGTAACTTGAAAAAATTGTGAAATTCAGGCATGTTATTGTAAATGATAAAGTACTTAATGCCATATTCTTATTACTATGTTATAATTTACTAAATTTATTATTATTTTATTCATGTAATATGCGTGTGAACATTTAATGAAAAATAAATATTATCGATTACTTTGCCAAAACACACTAGTTCATAATAAAACTATTATTTAAAACTTAGTACATAATAACGTAATATGGTTTCGTTAACTTCATATCTTCAAACATACAAAATACACAAATTTCCATTTAATATCCATTAATAAAACTAATGTCCTCTAAAAAACATATATTTAAAGTTATCTCTGTTTCTTTTTACCATATCATATGTAATAATACGCATTCATCTATTGTATTTTAATGAATGAAATTTGTCTCTTTCTATCCGTCGGTACTGTTCTAACGCATGGCGGCTAGCGAATCAGTCGGTATGTTTCTTCTAACGCATGACGCAATATGACGCAATTATCCGACTAATACTTCGCACCCTTACAATGAAAGCGACCCAAAACAAAAAATTAAAAAATGAGTTTATACCGTAAAACCATCTTAAAAAAATATTTTGTTACATAAGTCACACTGTGGTGAAGATGAAATTGAGCAATTAAAGCTCGAATAGCACTGATTCATAAAGGTCCCTTTCATTTTGTTCTTTCAGTTTAAAAATTCTACTCCCGCGTCGAAATATTAACGCCGCATTTATTGTTGAATCTGCATTTGCAAAGACAACACGCTGCCACTGACGGATTAGCATTTGAGCCATTTTCGTTCCGAAAATCATATTCAAAAATCACTAGTAGCAGTAGAGCTCCTTGTGAGTTCGTCCAGGGTAGTACTGCCACATTACCGTATTACAGTTTTGAAGGGTAAGGGTGCTGGTGAAATTACAGGCACATGGCACTTGTCAACTATGTCTCAGAGAGATGGACGCCGTAGCAGTAGCCTTCGAGCGGCAGTGCTACTGTTATGGACAGGCGTGACGCTTTCCACCGGGTACACGACTTGTTCGACCCGTCGCTTAATATTTAAAAAAAAAAAATTTTTTTAGTAACTTACTTTTTAAAGGGACTTACTTTTTTGTTTCGTGGACTTTCTTCTTTTTTAATTGTGAAACAGGGACCACAAAACAATATCAAGGGTTATGACATCTTGCTTAGCTGATGAACATTAAAAAGACTTAATTCTTAATACGTTAAATGATAACAAAAAATCGTTAAAAAAAAGACCTATTGGCGACTAGTTTTTGTAAATTATGTTTTTAAATTGTTGAACATTAAAATGATCAGAAACAATTTTCAG
>NW_020653415.1:3404069-3405439 GCF_003589595.1 Hyposmocoma kahamanoa
AGAAACAATTTTCAGTTGTAAAGTTCCATTTTTCCTCATTATTTTCAAAGACTAATAAGGCCATCACCTTTAGTACTTCAAGAGTAGGTAATAAATAAAATAATATGAAAATATGAAAAAACTTGAAATCTTATTTTCTTTTTTATTCCCAAAAAGTTGAAATTTTGTATTGGGACACTTTCATCGTAAAGGTGCAACCGGAAGGTCGGTAAACGTCAAGAAATTAGTTTTGATCGTTGACCACGAATTAATTATTGTAATTTTAATTTAATTTAATTTTTTTTTTATGATTGATTTAGTGTCTGTTTAAGTATATCTAAATGTTTTAAAATGAATGTTGAGCACAGTAATAATTGGGCACAGATATGCCTGTTGTATTAATTTTTAAGTGTTTTTATTTTCCTCACTTTCTGTATCTGATGTCTGTACATTGTGCCATAAATAAAAAATAAAAAATAAAAATAAAATAAATTTTCATCACTTGCTTGGAAATTAAAATATCGTGAGAAAACTTGGATTTCGGAGATAATTGCCGAAATCTTCAAAGATGCGAGAATGTCAAGTTTCCAACCAGTACTTACTATGCAAGTGCAGTGGACTAAACCTTGTGCAAAAAATAGTACTTTACTAACTTACATACGTCTATTGCTGGGCGCACGTTTCTAACAACAGGCTTACGCTTAATTTGACTTATCTACACACGACAACTTTCTGGGTATGGGTTTATTACATGGTGAAATTGAAATAATTAATATCCGTTGAACCTATTAAGGTTCTTACTTCCTAATAATATCTACTCATCTAAAGAAATATTTTAGAATAGTTTAAATTAGCAATAGTGTAAAACCATAAAAAATCTTACCTAAATAAACAAAGTATCAAGATTAGTCGCCTTGCGTACGCGATACGTAATCGTAGCGAAGTCGTAAGCCTTTGGCGGCAACTTTGGCGGCAAAAATATCACCTTTGATTTTCGCCGCCAGCATTTGATTTTATACATGGTGATGTGGATTAGTGGTTAATGTTAGACTCGTTTCGGAGGTCGTGGATTCGATTCTCATAGTTGACTGGCTCTATGGGGTAGTTGTTAGAGTGTTAGGTTTTCTTTGCGGATGTCGTAGATTTGATTCCCATAGTCGACTGCCTCCATAGTCTAGTGGTTAGAGCGTTAGGCTTTCTTTTCGGAAGTCGTGGATTTGATTCCCATAGTCGACTGCTTCTATGGTGTAGTGGTTAGAGTGTTAGGCTTTCGTTTCGGCGGTTGTGGATTTGATTCCCATAGTCGACTGCCTCCATGGTGTAGTGGTTAGTGTTAGGCTTTGTTTTCGGAGGTCGTGGATTTGATTCCTATAGTCGACTGCCTCCATGGT
>NW_020653415.1:3405449-3416936 GCF_003589595.1 Hyposmocoma kahamanoa
GTGGATTTGATTCCTATAGTCGACTGCCTCCATGGTGTAGTGGTTAGTGTGTTAGGCTTTCGTTTCGGACGTCGTGAGTTTCCGATGGGTGACTGCCTCCTTAGTGCAGTATATCGATAATCACTCAGTCAGTTCTTGCATTATGTGGAAGTGGTACGGGTGATGGTCAGAGCTTGTTTACAAACAAAGGCGTATGCAGTGCAACGTTGAAGGTCGTAGACTAGGATATAGGTATTCGTTTAATGTGTATGTAATGATGTAATTTGTATCAGGAGAAGGGTCTTATTTCAAAAGGATGGTAATAATTTTAATTTCACCCTGTAGGTACATTATGAAAACGTTACCCTATATTCCAAAATTTGCGTTTCAGTCGGCGTCCTTTGATGTGCCGCCGCTGAGGCAGAGGTGCTATTTTTTAATTTTTTGTAACAGTCTGTAATTGCCGTTTGCGTTGTGAGGACTAAATAGGTGTCATCGTTTTGTTTGTGTCTTGTTTTTGTGTTTATTTAAACTATGTCACGCTTAAGCAATAGTGATTACTAAGAGATGATGTTGTGCGTAGGCGCAGCCGATGGGAGCTTGCGCCAGCCTCGCCAAATTTATTGGGCAAAGTTTATTGATGGCGTCCCAGAAAATCGACGTCGACCATTTCCTGCTGTGGAATGCTTCAGGAAGATGGTTATGAGACTTCATAATAGTGGATCGTTCCGTGGTTCCAGTTCTGAAGGCCGGCCGAGTTCACGAGACCCAGAATTCGAGGCAGATGTTTTGGAACATTTTCTCGGCAATCCAAAGACAAGTACTCGTCGTGCTGCGGCAGCCTTTGGTGGTGTGAACCATATGAGTGTGTGGCGTGTGCTACGGGATGATGGCCAGCACCCATACCATTTTCAAAGAACGCAGGAGCTGTTACAAGCGGACTATGATCTACGTTTGGCATTTTGCCGCTGGTACCTACCGCGACCAGGTTGGGAGGTCTCCCGACTTCGCTTCGTCGGTACTGTGGACAGACGAGGCGTCATTTACGCGTGCGGGCATTATCAATATGCATAATGAACATTTTTGGACTCATTTGAATCCCCGCGTATCAAGGGAATCAAATTTTCAACACCAGTGGCGGATTAACGTGTGGGCTGGTATAATAGGTTGTGCCGTCATCGGTCCAGTGTTTTTGCCGGCAAGTCTGAATGGGGCCAATTATTTAAGATTCCTAACAGAAGACTTGGATGACGTTCTGATGGCCCTGCCAGTGACACAATACGTGAGACTCGTGATGGAACACGGGATGACTTTCTAGCACGATGGAGCACCCGCACATTTTGCTCGAAATGTACGTTCCCATCTGAACGACCGTCTCCCGCAGTGGATTGGGCGGGGAGGTCCTGTACCCTGGCCAGCGTGGCCCCAGACTTGACACCGCTCGATTTTTTTTGTGGGGTCATATAAAAATATTGTTTATGCGGAGTCCTGTGAAAGCGCAGAAGAAATGAGGCAGCGGATCGAAATGGCGTTTAGTCAAATCACTCGGCAGATGCTTCAAAGAGTAGAGCAGTCTCTGTACCGACCCACGGAAATATGCATATTGCATGGAGGTCGGCATTTTGAACCTTACCTGTAAATGTGTGAAATGTGCCAGCAGTGCGTGTAGTGATTGTACTTATTATTCAAAATTATCGTAAACAAGTCAATATTTCGTACATTGTACAACAGTGAATTACAATTCGTAGGAAATTCATTAAAACGTGTATGAATTGCACAGTAGGTAAGTACCAATTAAAAAAGTATCCACTATTGTAAAATTGTCGTAAATAAATGTATTAATACAAAATTATGTAGAATGTGTATACGATGAAGGCGTGCGTAACTACGGGCTTAATAAGTAAATAAATATCCTTTAAATTGTATGTAAATAAGTACGTACCTAGGTATGGCATAAAATAATATTGTTAGAAATAATTCGATTTTTCTAGGTATTTAAAGATTTTGTTACTTAATATTAACGTGTTATCAACATATTCAAATCATGTTTTTACAGTGGCATTTCAATTGTAGTCAGCTGTTCTTTCGCCCCGCTTGCGGCCGCCCAGGTTTCATTAATGAATTTGTGAAGTCGTAGTAACGTAACTAGCAATAGAGTTGTGACGCAGTGGTTGTTTCGGACAATCACTATTTATACAAACATAATTAAAGTTATATCAACATTAAAAGTCACTTATTTTTATTTGATATTTTGCACAGAGGGTCTAGATCAAGTATAGGTTGGGCTCCTTTAATATGACTACACCTTGCGGTTACACCCTGTATATAACATAAATTCACACATTCATAATTTGACTTGCCGTCATAGTGACGTTATATTTTGTTTTGACATTAATAAGTTCGTAAGGAACTTCAAACTTTTTGAGGATAATTTACTTTTACCCCTAAGGTATCTAAGACATATAGCTAGTTTGCTATCTTTTAATATTAAGGACGCTGTTATAGAAGATATAACACAGTCCCACGACAATGCTCCTACTTTAAGTAGCAACAGTATACTTTTTACTAACCATAATTTAAACTGAAAAACACGACAACAGAAAAGTCTAATCGTTTCCATGTAGTAAATCAAAATATTCAAGGCTTTTCTGGCAAAACATTAGAAATAAGTCTTTTTTTGCACGATATTTCCGTTGACGTGTTTTGCGTTTCAGAACACTGGCTGAAAGATTACGGAGCCATTAACAATATAGAAAATTATGTAATAGTCAGTTCGTTCATAAGAAAGAGCTTAAGTAGAGGCGGATCCATGATTATTATTAAGCGTAACTTAAAATTTAAGGAGCGTAAAGATATCACAAATCTTTCTACTGAACGAACTATTGAGATTTCATGTGTGGAATTGGATCAGTTTGTCGTCTTATGTGTATACAGGCCCCCCTCTGCTAATTTTAACGAGTTTGAATTAATCATGGAAGACGGCGGATTATAAAGCGGATTTTTCCAACCAAAAAAAACGTAGTAATATGTGGAGATTTCAATGTAAACCTGTTGGAAAACTGTTCTACTTCTGTAAGACTCATTAATTTATTTCTAAGTTTTAACTTGATTAATCTTTTTTAGAACCAACTCGCATTACTGCCTCCTCTTCTACTTGTATTGATAACATCTTTTGTAACACAGACGCAGTGTCTAAATCAATAATAAATTGCTTAAGATCCGACCGTAAGTGGCCAATTGGCTTCTTTTAATTGTAAAATGAGCAAGAAGGTAGACCAATTTCTCTGCAGACCGATTACCACAGAAGGAATAATTAGATTTCAAAACAATATCGGCAATAGTTTAAATTCCCTATCCCATATACCGGAGGATCCAAATACTTTATATAACACGATATTTGGTTTAATTACAAATGAATTTGACAATATATTTAAATCGAAAACATTAACTTTCCATAGAGATACTAAATTCAACGACTGGGCAACAGTAGGTATTCATAAGAGTAGGTCTCGTTTGTATGAGCTATATGCTATGAAAACTTATAATACTAATTCCAATTTCATGCAGTGTGTTAGAATTTATTCGAAAATATTTAAAAAAGTTTGTGTAGCTGCTAAGGTTAAGTTTCACAGCGACAAAATTAGACAATTGATAAATAAATCTAAAACTACTTGGAGCATAATAAATAAAGAGTCAGGCAGGGTTAAACTACACGATAGAGATATAGTTTTAGAATTAGACAGCAAACTTATAAAATCTAAAGATAAAGTAGCCCAAGCTTTTGAATCGTTCTTTTCGGAAATTGCTGTGAACACTACAAAATCATTAAATTCCTCCCCTTCACTTGCTATTGATCTCCTAAAGGAAAATGTTAACGTTTGTTTTTGTGTTGTTCGTCATGTTAATCCACAAGACATCATAAAAGCTTTTAAGTCAATACATGTTAAAAAAACTGAAGATCTCTGGGGCATATCAACTAAAGTTATAGACTCAGTTATTAATCTCATTTCCCCACAGTTAGCTGTAGCTTTCAATAGGTGCGTTGACGAAGGTGTTTTTCCCGATTTAATGAAATACAGCAAGGTTATTCCCTTATTCAAAAGCGGTAGGAAAGTTGATCCTAGCAACTACAGGCCCATTTCAATTTTACCAGCTTTAAGTAAAATATTCGAAAAGGTTATGCTACCTCAATTACTGTTCTAATTCGGTAGGAATCATATTTTTCATAGTGAACAATACGGGTTTACTAGTGGTAGATCGACTAGCGATGCGGGGGTAGCGTTACTAAAACGCATCTTTGATGCTTGGGAAATGTCCCATAACGCTATTGGTGTTTTCTGTGACCTCTCAAAGGCATTTGATTGCGTTGATCATAATACTCTTATTAGGAAGCTTGAACATTACGGTGTAAATGGCAAGGCGTCGAAACTTGTCTCGTCATATCTCAACGGTAGAATTCAGAAAGTAGACATAAATGGAGTAACTTCTTTGAGTTCTCCATTAAAAATGGGTGTTCCACAGGGCTCAATACTTGGACCTTTCTTATTTCTGATTTATATTAATGATCTGCCATTCTTTGTTAAGGACCATTGCGAAATAGTGTTGTTTGCTGATGACACATCCTTGATTTTTAAAACAGACAGACATGACATTAACTATGACCGTATTAATGATATCCTCTCTAAGGTAGTTTATTGGTTTAATGCTAACAATTTATTGCTTAATGCCAAAAAGACAAAATGTGTTAAATTTGAATTACCTAACGTAAAATCGACTAATCCAAGCATAGAAATAAACGGAGTAAAGATAGACCTTGTTAATAAAGCAGTCTTCTTGGGAGTGACCTTAGATAGTAAACTTCAGTGGTTTCCACATATATCGTCCCTGGCCAGCAGATTAAGCTCCGCTGCATACGCAGTCCGCAGAATACGTGAGCTTACCGATGTCAGTACTGCTAGACTAGTTTACTTTAGTTACTTCCATAGTATAATGTCCTACGGGATTCTCATGTGGGGTAAAGCGGCAGATATTCAAACCATATTTGTATTGCAAAAACGAGCGATTCGTTCTGTGTACCGTCTAAGCTCTCGGGTATCTCTCAGAGAAAAGTTTAAGGAGACTTGTATCATGACTGTGGCATCACAGTACATTTACTCAAATATTTTATATGCCCGTAAAAATATACATAATTTCAATAAGAAAGAAGATATCCATAATATTAACCTTAGAGCTAAGTCCAAACTCATAGAACCACGATTTCGTTTAACCAAGGTAAACAACTCTTTTATGGGAAACTGTATACGTTTTTACAATAAGATTCCGGAGCATATATTAAGTTTATCATTTCCTAAGTTTAAAAACTACATTAAAAATATTTTGATCGAAAAATCATATTACAAAATTGAAGACTACGTGTTAGATAAAGATGTATGGAAAGACGACATGGCTCCAGATTCCACACAAAGATTCCAAGTGATTTGATTCCATAGCATTTAAGTTTATTTGAAAAGAGCAATCCCTAGAGTTTCTTGCTCGTTCTTCTCAGGGAGGTCAGCGTAGTGAACGAGCAGTAGCTTAAATGTGACGTTTTCAAGTGTAAATTTATTTTACCTATGGAATAAATAATCTTTGTCTTTGACTTTGACTTTGTGTTTTGTGAAAATATGATACAAAATCCTGTTTTTACACTTTACTGCCGTAATTTTTACAAGTGTCAATAAATGGTACTGTATGATTGACAACCGCGCTATCACTCGAACAAATGAAGACTGTTGCGCGATTGACGCTCTGTATGCGATTTTAACGCCCTATAGGTGGGGACACCTTTTAGCGTGAACCCGACGTCCATTTATTGGTAGGTCAATGCTCAAAGGTGACTATTTCTGAAAACAATAAACATAAAAGCAAATACAATAGCAATATTTTATTGACAGAAGATAAAAAATTAAGCAGTATTTATACATATCACAAAATCCCACATTTTCGCACAAAAACTTTCGTGAGTAGTTAACGAAAATACTTAAAGCACACTAAACAAATTTAATTTAGCATATACTGTTGAATTCATTAAGTAAAATTGTTATACAAAGTGATTATTTGATATTTGAAAGTAAATCCTACAATTCTTTGATTTACTGTTGTAATCAAAAAGTTTTTCAATAAAAAACTCGATTTTATAGGTTACAAGCATCTATTATTAAACTTCTGGGCATGTTTATTTTCTGTTTGTTTAAAGTACCAAATGAATTAATATTTAACATTTATTTAAAATACTACATTCATTTTTTTTTATTGATCTTTTCGACGCAGCTCGGAAACGCAAGGAATTCGGGCTTGCCACATGCCGTTATGCACATAAATGTTAAACCTCATAACATAACCAAATAACCTCGTCGCTAACCGGCACGCTCGCACTGTTGGCATTCTGTAACAAAATTTGGTTTGCTTCACTTGTTTCTTAACCCACCAAAAATGTGATGACTACCCAAAAATATTATGAGATCGTAGGCGAGTCGTTTTCAAATAACCTCAAAACATGTGTCTCTTTCAATAACTTTTGTATTATCACACGAATTCTAAAGATTGTTTATTTAAAATTATTGCTTGTTTCCTTAGACTGTGTTACACATCAAACGACTACTTTACCACGCTACAGTAATAAATGGCATTAAAAAAAGTAAGCAAGTTCTCATTCGCCTCAGCGATTATAGGTAGGTGATAGTTATGGATCCTCCGGTAGATTTTTGTTATTCCAGTCAGTATTCAGTAATAATTATTTATTTCTGGAAATAAACAATGTATGAAGATTATCCCTGGATAATAATATTTACGTGACAGGCCACTATTTACTTATTCATTTGCTCTCATAAAAATTGAACCTCACCACTATGGACTACGGATACCTTAGCATAATACAAACAAAACAGAATCAGGAGTTAGTAAATTGGTACACTACTTACTTCGTTACCTTGTTCGTGTGTTGGGCATTTTCCTCGCCAGTTCCGTTATTTTTCTTATTGCGCTCATTTCCCATTCTCGCAATAGATAAGTAGAATTCACTGCTCTATATTATTCTACTCGGAGCGGTACTGAATTTATTCTATTGCGTGACGAAGTTTGTATAAAGATTTAGAAGACTTCATTCGTTGGAACCATTGTGAAAAGTAGTGGGACCAGTCTTCCGTACGAACCTCTTCAACAGCTTTGTAGAACGCATTCACCGCCACTTCAGGGCTTATAAATTGTAAATCTGGCCTGTATGGCGGATGGGTCGTTAGCTCCACATTTGAGGCCTTCAAATACTCATTCGTTACCTCAGCTGAAAGTGCAGAGGCGTTGCCGTGGCGAAGGACGATATTGCTTCGAGGACGCTTTTCGCGAACTTTTTAACACTCAGGGCAAGCAGGTGTTTACATACCAATCTGCAGTCACTGTCCTTTAGTCATTTTAGTTTAGTTTAGTTAGTTTAAGTATTACCATTTTCTTACCAGTGCTCCGACTTTTCTTAACTTTCGTCGGCAAATGTTCAAAGGGAAAGACCCATACTGCGGATGGCTTCTTCTTTCCGGTTCAAAGCAGTACACAAGGTTTTGTCACCTGTCACGATATTATATACAGCCAATGTTTGTCCTCCATTAAACTTTTTTATCATTTTACGGCAACACTCTACACGCAGTCGTTTCTGGTATTCCTCCGTTAAGTCATGCGGTATCCATTGAGTGCTAAGTTTCCGAACCTTCAGATACACATGCAATATCTTTTGCATCTGGCTCATTTTAATGGCTAATATAGTACGAATTTGCTGACAAGTATTTTTTTGTCAGTTTCAATCAGTTCGTTATCGTGCGTTATCAATATTAAATTTGGTAACCGCAGTCGCCGGTCGACCGTCACGTACATCGCCAAGGAGATGATCACGTCCACATCTAAATTCACTGAATCACGAACAGACAGAGCTACGACATGGGGCTTCATCACCAAAATAATAATGATAATAATAATCCTTTATTTTCTTAACACAGTTCAGTTTAGTTTCTCGTGGCAGGAGTCTCCTTCCATAACAGTAATAATAATAATAATAAACGTTTATTGCAAAACATGTTGTTACATTTAGGTCTTATAATAGTTGATGAAGTATCAAACATGTACCCTGTAAGGGTGTAGCAATGTCAATTATACATTTTAAAATATTATAATACATTTAGAATACTATTAAATATATTTGAATATTATTACAATTATAATAATTAAATTCAAGCTAATATATTCCGAAAGTTAATAAATCAATTGTAAGAAATGAATGTCAAAAGAATGTCAAAAGGAATGTAGAGCCTAAAAATCTAAAGTTTTTATAAAAAATTAATCGTCAAATTATTTTAGTATTGCATAATAGTAATACATTAATAGTAATATTATTCTCATACATTTATTTTTATTAAATTAAATAATTATGTTATATTATTTATAAATGCGGATAAAAAATATAAAATTACATTTTTTAATCATTGTGAACAATTTTCATTGTCATTAAAAAACTCTTGTAATGAGTAGTAACATTTGTCACATAGATGTTTACTAAGTTGTTTTTTAAAAATTTTTACGCTATTTATTAATTTTGAACAATGAGGAAGTGCATTATAAATTTTAATGGACACAGAATTTGGCCCCAAGTTGACCATTTGCAATTTCGAAACAGTTGTTGCTAGCCTGTTTTTGGGTCTTAGGTTGGCCGAACGACAATACACAGGATATGCATCCAAATTATTCTTTACAATTAGACACATTTGTAAAATATATATACATGTCAAAGTTAAAATATTATATTTAATGAAATATGATCGACAACTGGTAAACGAATCTATATTGGCGAGTATGCGGATACATTTTTACTGTAATACAAAAACTTTTTTTACGTCAATGCTGTTGCCCCACAATACAACGCCATAGCTTAGCCAGGCATGAGCATACGCGTAGTAAGCGCTAGTTGCTGTCCTAAGGTCAGTTGATTTTTTTAGCTCGTTAAGAGCATATATAAAACTTGACAGTTTACCTACAACTTTATTCACATGGTCCTTCCAATTCAAATTTATGTCGATATTTATCCCTAGGAGGCAGAAGGAGTTTACGGAATCAATCGGAATGTTGTTGAATTTATAAATAAAGTTTATGGGGCGTTTTTGATATGGTCGGAACTGCATTAATTTAGTTTTGTTAAAATTAACTTGTAGATTATGGTCATTATGCCAGCTTGTTATTAATGTCAAATTTATATTTAAAAGTTCATGTAATTGTGTAATATTGGGGCAAGGCAGAATCATCGAAATGTCATCGGCGAAAAGAATGCAAGGAATATCAAATTGATTAGGCAAGTCGTTTATATATATCAAAAATAACAAACATCCCAGAACGCTACCTTGGGGGATAGAGCGACTCAACATTACTTTGTCAGACCTGACACTCTCAATTAATCCCGTGTAATGGTCATAAAATTCGACGTCCACAAATTGGATGCGTTGCGATAAATATGACACAAACCAATTATGAGCTGTACCCCTCACACCTATGTCATGTAACTTGTTTAGTAAGATTGGATATAGAACCCTGTCATATGCCTTGCTCATATCTAATAGGATTCCAATTGCATGTTGTTTGTCATTAATTATTTTCAATATTTCATTTACATAATTGTATATAGCAAGGCCTGTAGAACGTCCCTTTCGGAAACCGTACTGCTTATTATTAAATATTGCATATTTCTCACAAAACGAATAAACTCTATTGTACATAACGGTCTCAAAAATTTTAGAAAACGTGGATAGGAGTGCTATTGGACGGTAATTATCACAGCAAGTCTTATCGTTTTTTTTGTGTAGAGGCTTTACAATTGTAATTTTGAGTAGCTCTGGAAAAATCCCCACGGAAAGTGACTGGTTTACCAAGACCGAAAGAGGCCCCGCAAGTTCCACAACACATGCCTTTATTAATACTGGCGGTAGTTCGTCATAACCGAAACTTCGTTTATTTTTCAGGTTTCTAATTACATCATATATTTCTTTGGCATCAGTGTGACGTATAAATATTGAATTTTGAGAACGATTGTCAACGGGTCGACCAGCAGCAAGGCGATCATTTTGAATAGGGGCCCCCACTGATGAGAAGTAGTAGTTTAAATGGTTGGCAATTCTAACCGGATCGTCAGTAGTCAAATTATTTATATTTAATGAAATATTTTGTTTTGTTTTCGTTTTTATGCCCTTATTAGTGCGTTCTTTTTTTATTTGCCACATACTTTTAGTAATATTGCTTGATTTTTTTTATTATATTCTTATACAGTACTTTCTTTGAGACATAAACTGTTTTTTTTTTAAAGTTTTTCGTAAGGTTTGAGATATTGTTTTAGAATAGGGTTATTTGAACTAGAAGCTAAGATTTTTAGTAAACGCTTATTTTTGCATGATATTAAACCTTTTGTTAACCACGTTTTCCGTTTTTTGTTCGTTAATTTAATACGCTTTTTAGGAATAGTTGTGTTGAGGATTTGTTGAATTTTTTCATGGAATGCATTGAAATTTATATTTACATTTTCATTTGGTTTTATTAAATTATCCCATTTTACTTTTTGCAGTTCAGATTTAAAGCTAGCAATGGTTTTGTCATTAAATAATCTTTTTTCTACGTACCAAGTTTTCTTATCATTACTTGATTGTTTCGGAATATTTATTAAGATTGCCTTATGGTCTGAGAATTCGTAGTCTTTAACCGTCATTTGTAAAACTAAGTTTGTATTGTGTATGTTGGTAAATATTAGGTCTATACAAGTAGCAGATGTTTCAGTGATTCTAGTTGGTTCCTTAATTTCTTGTGTAAAGTTAAAACTTTTCATAAAATGCAACAGATTTAAAGTTGAACTATCCTGTACTAAGACATTTACATTAAAATCTCCCCCGATAATAACATTTTTTTTTTAATCTTTTTTTATTACAAGGTTCAATAGTTTTGATAGCGACTCGTAAAACAATTCAGGCATTCTATTTCTATTAGGCCAGTTTAAGACTATTAAGATTAAATTTAATTTAGGTATTTCTATTGCACATGTTTCTATTACAAACTCTACTGAATGGATCGATAGATCTTTTCTTTCTTTAAAAACAATATTTTCATGCAACAATATACATACACCACCTCCTTCGCGGCTGGATCGACAAAAATATGATGAGAGTTGAAAACCATCAACTTGAAGAAGATCTAACTTTTTTTCTGTGATCCAAGTTTCTGTTAAGCAGATGGCTTGCAGGCTACTATTTTCCTGTGTTGGCGGCTTCAAGTATATGTCTTTTATTTTTCAGACTTCTAATATTTTGAAACAATATACTAAAGTTAGCGACGAAAATTATTTTCGGAATTGTTTATCTTGTCATGTTTTCTAGTATTCGTTCTACGCGCTTTGTCGGACTTGTAGTGTTCTTCATTTGTAGGGCGATTTTCTAGTTCGGATGTCGGTGTGTATTT
>NW_020653415.1:3416946-3455483 GCF_003589595.1 Hyposmocoma kahamanoa
GTGCTTTGATTAGGGATTCAATCAACAACTTTCTATGTTTTAGCGATTCTTCTTGTAGATATTCCGAAATTGCTATACCCGTTCCTTTAAAATAGTAACCGTGTTGTAATGTATTTTTGGTCATTTGTTGGCTCAATAGTTCTATGACTATAGGCCGTCGATTTCCTTTCTTTCCTATTCTTCTTATATCCTCTAAATAGCCGTCGAGGTTAATATTTAAAATATCCTGAAAAGCAAACACTATTCTATCACGTAATTCACATTCTTCCTCCCAGGGGTGTTCTTCAAAGCCATATAGAACAATTTTTTTCTTAATGTCTTTTTGGTAAAAATTTTGTTGGTGATTATCGTTACACTTTTCGTTATGCTCTTTAGTATTTGACGTATTTCATTTATTTCTAGTTCCAATTTTTTACTAGTACTCTCTATAATTTCAATACTAGTATTTAGCAATGTCTGTTCCATGTTTTGTTTTTGTGGTTCTGGAACGTTAGAGTTAAGTTTAGATTGCGATGCAATAGTTTTCATTTCAGACTTGATAAGTTCTCGCATCTCAGCAACTAACTGCTCCTTTAAATGATTGAATTTCTTATCTAACAAATTTTCCCATTGTTTTACAGTCGGTAAACAAGTTATTGAATTTTCAGGGTTATTTTCAACGTTTAATTGCTGAGTGTCTCCTAAAATGCTCGAATCGTTCTCAAGTTGATATATGCTCTCATTCATAATAGAACTAGTCTTTTTTCTTTGTGTGACATTGTTATGACTCGGGGAGCGATAGGCATCAGTCATGTCTAAAATGCTACTAGAAGCCAATTTTAAGTCACGTATTGGCGTTGTTGTGTTAGTTGTTTTGGGCATCTTACTGCGACAAGTTTGACATAGCCAACCTTTCTTCCGCTCCGGTGACATTGTGTTATAGAAACGCTGAACACTAACATTTGCGCAATCCAAATCATAATATTCAAGGCATTTAAAACAAGTGAGATACTGTTTATCGGTAATCATTTGTAAGCATCCACCGCATTTTAATTGTGGTAACGCCATCTTTGGTGACTTTGTAGTTGTAGTAATTAATAAATTAATGATAGATCTGCGCCCTCTAGTGTGGAGTAGTGGTAACCCGCTTTACAAACTCGTTGATCGATTTCTGGTAAACCCTTGGTGGGTTTTTTTTTTTTTTGTCCTATGTATTTCTTCCGTGTTTCGCTAGATAGCGAGCGTAGAAAAATATATCCGCGTAGCTTGGGCTCGAACTCAGGTTCGTCGGATAGAAGTCTCACCGAGTAACCAGTCGACCAAGAGATCATTGACGTCACATAGCGAAATTACAAATGTCTTATTTGTACAGTATTGGAACAGAGTCCAAAGTTCAAATTATTGATTCAATAATTTAACGGTTCTGTTAACCAGCAAATTTAAAATTTAGTTCACTTTTTGAAATTATTTTTCACTGAAAATCCGTACACTAAATTACGTTACATATAGACTATATGATTATATTAAGGAGTTAACTTATTTGCACGTCTTTAGTTATTTTTTATCAATAAATTTGTTCACCTCATAACTTTTAAATTCACAACCTGTTTTTCTCACAAACACTAATTCGCCACATTTGTGGTAGTTGTAAGTACTTTGATATGGTTTTTTATTTAAATAACACTTAATAAAATATTTTACTATAATTCACAAGAATACGTTTAGTGCGCTCCAAGTGGCGCCCTCTGGCGGAATAGTACAGTATTCCATAAGTTAAGATAATGAAAGTACTACATTTATAATACTATTTGCTAATTTAAACAGTGTTAAAGATTTTAACACCAAATTATAATAAAGTGATATTGTTTACTTAATTGCATAAATATTAATCACAAACCGGAGTGTCGGAGAGAACGGAGGAATTTTGAGACTTCTAATCGCTAAAAGTCGTGTTGCACCCTTAAAGCCTACCATGCCCAGGCATGGTACTGGGCATAATTATGCCCAGACTCGAATTAGGTGCGTTAGTTGGTGTGCGCCTTTACAAAAGGCTATAAATTCCTTGCGTGCAAACATGCGCTCGGTCACATTTTGGACGGATTCCACTATCATTTTAGGGTGGCTGAAAATGCGTCTTTCCAAATTGCAGCCTTTTGTATCCGTACAAACCATGTAGCCGAGATATTGTATAAAACCGGGAATGGGAGGTGGAGGCATGCACCAACTCATCAGAATCCTGCAGACTTAATATTTCGCGGAGTTAATGTTAAGATCATACACTCACTTGATGTGGTGGTCAGGACCAAGTTTTTGCAGGAAGCGGAATCACAGTGGCCTACAAACCTTACTTCTGTGACAGTTTAACCGGAATGTCGATCGAATATAACTTTAAATTCAGAAATGATAATTCAAGCGCACTTATTAATTTTGACCGATGATGTAAAAAACAGGTGCCAACAACAACGTTCCTTAATGAAGATGAGTTAATGAAGTCCTTAGCGTATATAATGGAATCATTTCCACTTGAGTATAAGATATTAAAGATAGATAGATAGATAGATAGATAGATAGGTAACACGTTTATTCAGCACAAATACAAACAGAAACAAAACATTTACAATCACTTCACAGAGTATAACATAAAAGCACATAGAACATTCATTATTAATTTTACATACATTTATACAAAACACATATTGCGAGAAAAACAAATACTGTGAGAGAAACAAACAAATACTATAACAACTGATAACATTTTAATGTACTTATGACTACAGTTTGTGCTGAAATGGCCCTGACTCAGCATAAATACTGTAGACCGAGAGAAGTCAAACAGTGCTGGTTTTCTGCCAGTACCATATGGTGAAAATAGCCACTTCCCAAGAAAAGTCCTTTGCTTAAATTTGCAATTTTTTAGATGAGAACAAATTAATGCGCATAGGAGTTCGTTTGGGCAATTTCCAATTCCCATATCATAAAAAGCATCCCATTATATTACAGTCCACTCATAAGTTTACAAAGTTATTGTTTTTATATGAACACACAAGGTTAGGCTACAGTTACTTCTGGCGTCGATTAGGGAATCTTACTGGCCGATCAGAGGAAGAAATTTGGCACGGGTTTGTTACAATCAATGCATTCATTATTCTCGCATGAAAGGTAAGACAGTTACGCCATTAATGGGCAATTTACCGTACCAACGCCTTATACCAGGTCACCCATTCAAGAACGTAGGTGTAGATTACGCTGGCACAATAATGTCAGCTAGTCGTAAGAACCGAGGTTGCAGGTTAGTGAAAGTGTACATTGCTTTGTTTATATGCTTTACAACTAAAGCTATTCATTTAGAACTGGTAATCAATCTGACGAGTAACAATTATTTGCTAGCTTTACGTAGGTTTATATCTCGTAGAGGCAAACCCTCTAATATATCTTCCGATAACGGTACCTCATTTGTCGGTGCTTATAATGACTTGTCAAAGTTTTTGAAAACGCATTGCAATTCATTGGCTGAGAGCGTGTCTGAGGAAGGTATACATTTCCATTTTATCCCGGCTTATTCTCCTCACTTCGGAGGTACATATCTAGGAGGCGTGTGTAAAATCATCCAAATTTCATTTAATAAGAGTGTTGGGAAATTGTAATCTTAATTATGAAGAACTAAATGCTACACTAAGCCATCTTAAACTCCAGACCACTCACGCCGTTGTCATCTAATCCAGAAGATATGACGCCGTTAACTCCTGGTCATCGTTTCCAGAACATAATTATGAAAAAAACTATACCTACTATACTCGTTATCAACGGTTGAGCAACTTCGCTAACATTTTTGGGCTCGATGGAGTAAAGAGTACATGTCGGAACTTCAACTTAGAACCAATTGGCGAACTGACCGAGAGACTTTGAAGGCTGATACTCTTGTTCTCCCCAAAGAAGACAATCTTCCTCCATTGAAGTGGAAATTGAGTCGCGTTGTGACATTGTACCCTGGCTCAGATGGTATCAGCGGAGTTGCCGACATTAAGACAGATAAAGGCATCGTTAGAAGATGGTTCGCAAAAATCTGCCCAAAGCCGATTGATGATTTTTTAGTTGAAAGTTAACCTTTCAACGCATATTTAGGCATAAATTAAAACTGCTTCGTAGCGCAATGTTCTTTTTATAAACTTGGCATATGTCATTCTCGTAAAAAAATGGTTGCATAAATTATACGCAGTTTTCAAGATTTACCTTGACCTTATTATTGAAAACTGCCTGGGCATTGTTCATTTTTTTGCAAACTCTCTATTTCAAAATTCATTTCGAGGAATAAGGTTGCTGTTTAATATTTTCTATGTAATAGTCAATATTACGTTGAGATTTCTTATATTTGTCAAAAAATAGTATTGATCTTTATTTGACAATCAATGACGTCATCAGTGGCTCTATAATATTTTGTCCATGCGTGCAAAAAAAAATTAAACGTTACTTCACGTTTGTAAACATAACCTTACTATCTTTGCAACTTTTAAATTCGCTGCCGGGAGACAAAATACCAAATATAACACAGCCATGGAATACAACAAAATATCAAGTATAACACAGCTATGGAATACAGGAAGTGCTTTGTTCATACCTACGAGAATGGTGTAGTGAAGTAAAAGTGCGATACTTCAAAGTTTACACTATTTATTGTTGTAAAGATCACTTTGAAGTAAGTTGATAAACCTGTATAAAACAACACTTTGTCTTTTTTTTCAGTGTTAGTACTACTGTGAAATTTTCGAAGTATTAATATTCTATTAGTTTTGTAGCCGAACGGAGATTTGGTGAACTGTTTCAAAGTGAAAAGTTTGAAATATGACTTGAAATATGACTATGAATTTTCATTCTTTTTTACATTATAAGTATCTCTTAACTCAGCGTGCCTCTTGACATGTGTCTCATCTAGGCCTTTCCAGTATTCTATCAAGAGCTACTCTTCTTCAACATGGTGCTACAGCTAGCTTCAGCTCATCCTCCCATCTTTGATGTTGACACCCTCTATTACGTTTTCCATCACGTGGGTACCAAGTGGTGACTACTTTGCTCCATTTTTCCGGCCCACGTAACACCTATGTAGTTTTAAATCTACATAGATATTTCAACAATTGTACGATTTTTACTCTTCTTATTTCTGCTACATTAAGCTTATTTTAAGTAATAATAATAATAATAATAATAATAATAACTTTATTGATAGCCATTCACAGTTACTGGAGAGATAGTTACAATACTTAATTAGCAATTGATTGATTGCTGTCCAGTCAGGCAACATGCAGACCCTACGTAAGGATTTAACCTGTGTTCGCAGATGGTACTGTTGCAGCCACGGCTGGAAAGCATCAATCGTATATTTTAAGCATATGGCTTACGAGAATACAAAAAGGAAGTCTGTAGTCCCAAAACCAGTACAATATAACTGTTCATTTGGGACCCAGAAGGGACAAATTTGTAATGTTAAAAAAAAAAACTTATACAGAAGATGCAAAAGAAAGAGTTAGTGTAATTTATGTGAAACTTAAACTATGTTAGTTTAGTAATGGAGCAGTGTGTCAAAAAAATAGTGGAGTGTGGGTGTTATGTATTTTGAGTGATTCGAAAGTTCGTGTGTGTAAATGAGATGTATGTGGGTTTGTTATAATTGTTGCCATTGAGTACATAAAAAGGTCTTGAAAATAGGAGAGTCAGAAGCCATAAGTTTGAATGGAAGTAGACAGCCTCTGTGAGTAACTATGAAAATGCAACAAATATGAAATTACCTTAACAGCGACTCTGTGGCAGCGTAGTCATGACTTTTTAGCCAATTTGTAACATTTTTCTTGACTTCATAACGGGAAAGAGAGTAAATATTTATTTTACTATGACAGGAGTTATATAAACGCGAGCTGAGTACACGGAAGTGTTTTCCAGCCAAAGTAGTTTTATGTTGCCTGTTTGGACAGACATAATTATTTTTACGTTTCTTAAGGATAGCAGGGTCAAATTTTAATAGGATATGCTTCTGTAAGATCACTTGTAGTACGTATAACTGCCTAACCGACAAAACTGAGGTGTGGGCATATAATAACGAAGTTGGATACCGATAGGGTTTTTTAAACATAACTTTTAGGACTGCCCTCTGGGCTCTTTCCAGTTTAAGTATAGTAGTTTTTGCCGCACCACCCCAAACTGTAAGACAGTAATTGAGCAAGGATACACAAAGGGCAGAATAAGTCATGTAGAGGGTGTCAGCATCAGCCACTTGTCGGAGGTTTTTGAAGACATATATTAGTTTACGGACACGCGTATTCAAATAATTTATGTGATTGCGCCAACTAAGGGTTTGGTCAATAATGACACCGAGATATTTCACCTGACTGGTGGCTGCAATGCAAGGACAAGTACAGTTATGACTTGGAGTTTCGCAGGTATGGGCCTTTATAAGAAATGTAGAAGTGGGTGGAATGGAAACCCGCTTGAGAGCGAACGGCATAAATACGGTTTTAGATATGTTAAGAGTGAGTAGATTAGAGGTTAGCCATCTCATTACTGCAGTAAAAGCATTCTCAGCCAGTAAACGCACTTCTTCCCATGTATTGCCATGTATTAGCAGGGCAGTGTCGTCAGCATAGGTGTAGATCCTGCAATTTGGAAGCTGAAGTTGGCACAGGTCATTAATATACACAGTAAAGAGGGTAGGTCCGAGAATACTTCCTTGCGGAACGCCAATTGTAAGTCGTTCATCATAACTAACATAACTCCCCATCTTAACAGCCTGCGAGCGGTCTGATAGATAATTTTTGAAAATATCCAGTTGGGTACCTCTAATACCCAATGTTTCTAATTTTGACAGAAGTAAAGGGATGGAGACCGTGTCGAAAGCTTTTGTAATATCTAGAAATATACAGAGACATTTGTCTTTCTTATCAAGGTGGGAGATAACATCGTTAATTAGCGCAGACACTGCGTCATTGGTGGATTTTCCCTGTCTGAAGCCGAATTGGTTACTAGAAAGTAAGTGTTTTGATTCCAGGTAGTTAGTTAATCGATAGTTTAGTACCTTCTCCAGTATCTTCGACATAGCCGGAAGAACGGAGATCGGTCTATAATTATTAACGACGTCATTGTCTCCAGATTTGTGAATAGGATGTATCAGCGCTCTTTTAAATACGTTAGGGAATATCCCAGTAGAAAGGGACAAGTTGCAGATATGGGTAAGTAATGGAACCAGAACATGACGCGCCGACCTCAAAATGGACGAGGAAATACCATCCCAACCAACCGCACAATTGTTACGCAGGCTCAAAATCAACCCTTCAATTTCCCCATTGTCAACATCCAAAACAGCGAATGATTCTGCACATGGAGATTGAGCCAGACGAAGGCGGCTAACTTCAGACAAAGATGGTTGAATTTTATTCGCTAAATCGATCCCTATACCAGCAAAAAACTGGTTGACTGAGTTTACTGACGTTACCGGGTCGGAATGTAATTTGAGCAAAGAATCAGACGGATTAATTCTAGAATTTATATTTGTAATGGTTTTGACTGCATCCCAAGTCGCCTTAGCATTGTTTTTGGCATTCATTAGAAGTGATTTCAAGTAAGATCTTTTTAAGGTTTTAAGGAGTTTATTAATGAAATTTCTATATCGCGTATACGTTATTTTAAGTATAATATTGTTAGGGTCTCTCTTAAGTTTCCTGTGCATAGAGTCTCTGTTGCGGATACAGCGTAGTAGGCCCGGAGTTATCCAGGCTTTAATAATCCTTTTAGAACGAGTGATAGTAAAGACCTTTGTATGTTTTTTGACTATGTCTGATACACGCGATACCAACAAGTTTGCCGCAGCATTCACGTCCCAAGAGTACAACACTTCTGAAAGATCAGACTCAATGATATCCTGGACAATAGCACTTTGATCCAATTTAGTACGTGTGTGGGAAATATGAGACAGACTGCATCCAAACTGCGTCGACAACAGTACAGGATAGTGGTCTGTGATATCTGACTGAATCACCATGGTAACAGAAGACATTTTGGATTTCAACAAAACGTGATCTAAACAGTTTTCTTCTCGAGTTGGAAGGGTATGCGCAGGCAAAAGGCCATGTGAAGCAGCCAAGTCCAGGTATTGATCAGATCGCAAGTCAGTGCTGTCATCCTTTATGTCCACGTTAACATCTCCCACTACACCTATAAAGGGAAAGGAATTCAAACTCGATAAAAGATCATTGAGACTATTTAGGTAAGTATCTATGTTATGTATTGAGGGTGATCTATAGATGGAAACTAGAGCAAGCTCAGTTCCCATCTTACAAACAAGACAGTTCGCACCTATAAGAGAAGTAAACTCGTATACGTTACAGTTTAGCCCCCTACGTACGTACAACACAATACCACTGTTTTGATTTATACGTCGTTTAGTATAGTAGGATTCGTATGCAGATAAAGTAGGTATGTATGGTGATTTTTGCAGCCAACACTCAGTCAACACGATGACATCACATGGAGCTTTAATTTGTGCTAATAGAAGTCTAAATTGGTCAAAATTTTTATTAATACTGCGTATATTTAGTTGCAGAAAACTTAAAGATTTGGATGGATTATACATGTACTGTACGCATTGTTCCGGAGGGCAATACATTGATTTGGAAACACTGAGCATCTCTAGCTCTACAGTTATTCTTTCTATTTTATTATTAACCATGATTGTGTTATAAGAAATATATTAATTAGATAATCATTCGACAGTCGAGAGCTCAGTGTTAAGACAATAAATGCAAATCCATTGACAACGTAAGTAAAAATGACCAACTCTGGGAAGATAGCACGAGGACGATGTGGACGAAACAGAAAACCCCTTATGATTGCTTGCTGAGTGTGTGTAGTGAATGTAGTGTAAATGTTATGTAGAGTGTAATTCATGTGACTAGTTGTAAATATAGATAATATAGAAACACAATTAAATAACATATTTGAGTAAAAAGTTTGTAAATACTGGTTTTTTAAAATGTACATATTAAATAGAAAGTTGAAACATATGAAACAATAGTGCGTAATGACGTTAGGACATAGTCACTTATCGTTAGTCAGGGCGCGGAGAACTTGTTCTGAGTCAACTTTAATTGCGTTGGAATTTTCAGTTTTGCGGGGATATATTTTACCATTTACGGCCCAACAGAATTTATAGTCCGAGAGCTTGGCAAATTCTCTTGCCTGGTAAAACAGCTTTCTGGTGGGTCCTGGCAGGTATTCAGATAAGTAAATTGGGGATGATTTCCCTTTTAGTCCAATCATCCCGGTACTTAGCTTCTCAGTTGAAGCCCTGTTTTTGTTATAGTTTCGTACAGAGTTTAACACTTCCATCTTCAAGGCAACGGTAGAAAATTCGGCAATGATTGGTCGAGTTTTACCAGGCTTGCTAGGTAGGCGGTAGACGTCTCGGATTTGCGACTGTTGTATTTCAAGTTTCAGCGCCTTGGCTGTAGCACGAACTATATTCATCAAATCAGATGTAGTTTCATTATCCGTTGCGGGAATATTCCTTATTTCAAGAGTGGAAGTTCGTGAGGTTAATTCCAGACTTTCTACCTTTTTTTCGAGATTCAATAAACCATATTGGCAGTCGGAACGGTCCTTTTCGAACTTGTTTATTCTGGAACAAAGTTCTACGCAGCTATTTATAATGGAATCAATAGAGTCCTCTATTTCTTTATTGGACTTTTGAATATTTTCGTTTTGAATTTTGATAGCAGACACATCTTCAGAGAGTCGACATAGCATGGCAGATTGTTCCGAGATTAGGGATTTCATCATATTTCGCATTTCAGTCTTAAATTCCTCCATTGTGGTCGAAGGAGGAGAAACTTCAGAACGTGGCCTTTTAGAGCGTACAGTTATTAGCGAAAAGTCACGGTTACTTACAGGCGACGGAGTTTCGGTTGGTCCGGAAATATCTAGGTCTGATTTGGCTCTGCTTAGTAGGATCGCATTACCAAAATCTGGCTGGGCAGCGTTTTGTGGAGGAGTGCGTTTCAGAGGCATTCCAAAGGCCCAATGGTGTCGAAAAATACGTTCGAGGCGGGCGTGAATTGAGATGTAAGTAGAATGCGTTGGAATATAGTGCCGTCGACTGAAGCAGTGGCGTCTACGCAGCGTGTAGTGTCGTCTCACTCACAAAACCCCGAGGGGAGACACCTTATGTCCTCCAGTAATAAGCACGAGCAGGAGGGTCCGATATTTATGATAAACCAAGTTAAAAGACACCGAGCGAGGAACACTGTTGCACTATGTTAGAGGTCACTGTCTTGGTTGTCACAAAAAGTGAAAGGCACACGTATGACCAATCGTGCGAGACACCGGGCGCTGCACAAATTTCCGTAAGTGAGAGGTCAATATAAATGGTTTTAATACAGCGAGTACACAGAAACGTCAGTACGCCGTGGTGGTCTGCACCGAACTCAACTCAACCTGTATAAAACAACACTTTGTCTTTTTTTTTCAGTGTTAGTACTACTGTGAAATTTTCGAAGTATTAATATTCTATTAGTTTTGTAGCCGAACGGAGATTTGGTGAACTGTTTCAAAGTGAAAAGTTTGAAATATGACTTGAAATATGACTATGAATTTTCATTCTTTTTTACATTATAAGTATCTCTTAGCTCAGCGTGCCTCTTGGCATGTGTCTCATCTAGGCCTTTCCAGTATTCTATCAAGAGCTACTCTTCTTCAACATGGTGCTACAGCTAGCTTCAGCTCATCCTCCCATCTTTGATGTTGACACCCTCTATTACGTTTTCCATCACGTGGGTACCAAGTGGTGACTACTTTGCTCCATTTTTCCGGCCCACGTAACACCTATGTAGTTTTAAATCTACATAGATATTTCAACAATTGTACGATTTTTACTCTTCTTATTTCTGCTACATTAAGCTTATTTTAAGTAAATGTATTCCATAATCATTACATTGTCGACTTGCGGGAATTTACGAGATTCAACTTTTATAAAGTGCATGATTCCGTCGGCCATATAACTGCACTAAAAAAAACAAGAAGAAACAAAAACGCGCGCTAAAATACTAGAACGATAAAACCCCAATACTTTAAAGAAATACCAGAGAACAAAAAGTATTGTGAGAGATGTTGTAATGGTAACATCACGGAGTGATGTTTGTTTATGAGACATCTCATGTGATAGTATATTTCCATAATGGCGGCCACTAGGCTTGGGCCAGTGACAGTTTCGATTAATGTTGTAACATAATACATTTATAGGTTAGAATTCCGTTATTGACATTTTGAGAGATGTCAATTTACTTTTTTAAATATTCCCTGCCGCAAAGGTTAACATTTATAGAGCCTTTGATCACCAAATAAATAACTTGCAAAATTTTCAAAAAATCATAAGGCAAATAAGCTACGAAATGATAAAATATTCAAATTAGTGTCTTAAAATAGTGAAGATTTTCGAAAAAAAATTTAACATGTATAGGTAAAAAATTGTGAACAATGCCCATTATACAGGAAAAGTCGTGCTAGATCCGTTAACGGCGTGGAGTACTCATCATTTCTGACTTATTTTACTATGAAACACCCTACCCTAAACTTAACCCTTTTCGAGATATTTTCTTTGTTTGTCGGATTTCATGTTTGATAAAATGGGGTTTACAGCTATCTGTTTGGGCAATATTTGTGAGGATTCTAATTAATTTCTTTTGTAAAGTGAAGAGGCTAGGCGTATCCGTGCTATTGCCCCATAGAATTATAGCATAGTTTAACCAAGCGTAAGCGAAGGCATAATAGGTAGTTAAAGCAGTTTTAAAGTCTGTAGTTTTTTTTAATTCTCTTAAAGCATATACAAATTTGGACAATTTAGATTTTAGCTTTTGAACATGTTTTTTCCAATTTAAATGCTTATCAATGTCAACTCCCAACAATGTATAAACATCAACCGGCGTTATTTCTGTACCCTGGTATTGTATGGAAACATATAGCGGGGTCTTTTGATGAGGGTGAAAAGTTATAATTTTAGTTTTTGATAAGTTAATTTCGAGGTTGTGATCGTTAAGCCAATTGGTTGTAGTTTCAAGCAGAGATGTAAGGCTTTCCTTCAGATTTATACTATCATTACTTGAAGTGAGGATTGAGATGTCATCAGCAAATAACACGCAGGTTTCATCTATATTTTTTGGGAGGTCATTAATATATATTATAAATAAAAGACAACCGATTACGCTACCTTGAGGAATTGATGCATTAACGATGTTTCTGTTTGACTGGATATTTTTAATTTCACCCGAAATGGTGTCGTAATGTTCTATTTCTACAATTTGTTCCCTGTCTTTAAGATATGATGTAAGACATTTATGTGCCATTCCGCGGATTCCAACCCCGTATAACTTATTAAGCAATATTTTAAATTGAACTCTATCATAGGCTTTCGATAAGTCTAATAAAACTCCTATTGCATACTTCTTATCGTTAATTATATTTAAAACTGCTTGAATGTACTTATATAGCTGTAGTTGTAGAATGTTTTTTACGGAAACCATTTTGCGACTCATGAAATATATTGTATTTTTCACAAAACGAATAAATACGATCGGTCATTGCTTTTTCAAATATTTTTGATATTGTTGGTAATAGAGCTATAGGACGATAATTGCAGATATTGTGTTTTTCTTCTTTTTTATGAATTGGTTTTAATACAGCTGTCTTTAAAATATGTGGAAAAACGCCTTCTTCAAATGACTGGTTAATTAGGTTAGTAAGGGGTAAAGTCAGTTCATCCGCACATTTTTTTATCAAAATGGTTCATGTATACCATGACTTAATTTATTTTTTAAGTTTCTGATAATTTTATTAATTTCACAGTATTCTACTGAAAATAAAAACATACTATTTTCACATGGTTGCATAACAGGGCGGCCATGTGGTAACGAATTATTAAGTTTTTGTTCTCCAATTGATTTAAAATAATTATTAAATAAATTCGCAATTTGACGGGCATCAAATACATCAACACCGCTTTGTTTTAGCTTTATATTTTGTTTTTCTTTTCTCGGATTTTTGTTAGTGGTTTCGTTTATTATTTGCCACATCGTTTTTATTTTATTATTTGAATCACGTATTTTCTTAATGAAATTTTGTTTTTTTGCAGTTATTATTATATTTTTTAGAATCTTTTCGTATTTTTTATAGTACATCCTAAGTAATAGGTTTTTTGATTTTAATGTTATTGTTTTTAATAATCGTTTGTGTCTGCAAGAACGTTTAATTCCAGTAGTAAGCCAACATTTTTTATTTGTTGTTTTTAGTTTAATTTTCTTTCTTGGAATGTATTTATTTAAGTTATCTAGTAATGTATTATTAAAAGCAATGAAATTCTCGTTTCCATTTTTATTTGGTTTAATGATATTTAGCCAATTTATGTGTTTTAAATTTTCTTTCAATTTATTTATATTATTTTCGCTATAAATCCTTTTATAGGTATACCAATTTGTTTGCGTTTTCTGGGGAGGTATAGACATTTGTAATATTGTTGCCATGTGATCAGAAAAACCTAGATCTTTAACTGAAGTGTATAAACTATTATGTTTAAAATTTGTAAATATTAGATCTAAGCAAGATGATGAATTTTCAGTTCCATGAGTTGGTTGTTTTATGTGTTGGGTGAAGTTATGTTCAAGAAAAAGGTTTAAAAACTCAGCTGTTTTAGAGTTATTTTGATTGATGTTTATGTTAAAGTCTCCCCCTAAAATAATGTTTTCTTTTGGATATTTATTATTCATATATTTTAATATGTCTTGCATTTGTTTATAAAAAATGTCCTCTTTTCTTCTATTCCAGTACATAACAATTAATATAATATTTTGTTTAGGTAAATACGTAGCACATATTTCAACTACACATATTTCAACTACATAATCAATTGACTTATTAGATATAACAAACAGTAGGTGTATTGGTAACAATATAGTAACCAAGTAGAAAGTTACCTTAGTCAGTCATGTCTCTTGCAGCAAATGATGTATACTTGCATTTCATTTATTATTATTATGACCCGTGAGTTCTCATTTTTGCGAGCGTAGATCCGACCGAAGGTGTCCAACAAAATTTCAATTTCTTTAACTTTGTGCGGTCTCTAGCCAAGAAGTCCAAGCGGGCTATCTTACGTGTCAATTGCTCAGACACGTAAATAGGCGTATCCTTACATTACAAAACAATATACAGATGTAGCGTACGCAACAAACGAAATGAAGCCACTTTTCATTTATTGTGTGCGTGAGAACTAGGAGGGGCACTGTAGAGACATGCGCATTTGTGTGCGTATAAGATTGCCAGAGGCTGCGACAAAACTCCCGTATTTTTTTCTGTTGCTTCCTACAATACTGTATATAGGTACTTAAGTGGTATTAGGATATCAAACATATTAATGCAATATAAGTTAATATTTAATTGTTATTATTTGATTTACATCACACAAAGGAAATAATATTTTTTTACGATATTTTAAATTGGAAAACTTTGATAGTTCAAAATATTTATGACAATCACAATTACACAATATCTTAATAACCTTTACTTTGTATGCATTTTTTATAATACTAACATTTCGCGTCTATACATCGAGTATTCGTTCTAATTTTGATATGTAGCGCAATTTCACTATCAAATACTTTTCTATTAATTTTTTTATTAAATTATCTTTGTAATCAATTCCATAACATTAACGATTATGTTCTAATTTGACAAAAATGATTTGTTTTCCAATGAAACTCTTTAGAACCTGTGAAGTCATATACATACATTATAATTTTTTTTTTAATTTATTGACACGTTTTCTTACAAAATCACTCTGTGCACATAACAATGAAAGTTCTCTGTATCTATAGGGCGAAAATTATAGCTGTTTTTGAACATTTTCTTTTATAAGAATTTAGATAAATCTGAGTTACCTAAAAACAATTTTGGATCGCAGTAATTGGACCATTCTGTGTGTACATGCATGCATTATTTAATTTCTATACAAGAGTATAAATTATCCTATCACCCATGCATATTTACATAATTTAAGGAAACTCATTTTGATAAAAACTGGCAACACATACGAATTTATGTCGAGGTTTTGTGTTCCGAGTGAATCTCAAAAAATATCGGGTAAATAAATGATAAAAAAGTTAAATTAACAATAGTTCCTTGTAAATAGAAATTCCATCTTATGTTTTGTTTTTGGGGTCAACTTTTACAATGCTTAACACAAAACGGCATTTTAAAACATAAAATAACTAATCACTCGTGACGTGCAAACAGTGCGACGCTGAGCTTAGTGCTGACGGGAGTTTGTATTCGCTTTTGAATTTGTATTTGCTTTGGTGGCTTTACTTTTGTGTTCGGCGCGCTTCATCTGCCAATGTTTATAATCTGAGGTTTTAATATTGTTTTTCTTTTTTTATTATTACTTTTTTTGGGTATACACGTGTCTGTGTTTGTACTATAAACATTTTTCTGTCTTTCTTTCAAATATTTTATATGCCCGTAAAAATATGCATAATTTATTAAGTCAAGAAATATCTATAATATTAACCTTAGAGCCTTAGAAAATAACGCACTTAGAGCTAAATCCAAACTCATGGTACCACGATTTCGTTTAACCAAGGGAAACGACTCTTTTATGGGGAACTGTATACGTTTTTACAATAAGATTCCGGAACATATATTAATATTATCATTTTTTAAGTTTAAAAAATACAATAAAAGTATTTTAATTGAGAAGTCACATTACAAAATTGAAGACTACGTAAGATGTGGCTCTAGGTTCCACACAAATTTGATTCAAAGTGTATTCTATAGCATTTAAGTTTATTTGAAAATAGCAATTCCTAGAGTTTCTTGCTCGTTCTTCTCGGAGAAGCCAGCATAGTGAATGAGCAGTAGCTTAAAAGTGACGTTTTCTGGTGTCCATTTATCTTACCTATAGAACAAATGAATCTTTGACTCCTCTGAAACATTGTTTCCAAACTATATTCAGTCGATAATATATTGAATATAACAGGGTCAATTTGGTAATTGACCCTGCTTAGTTTTGCAGAAGTCATCAGTTTGTTCACATGTATCATTGCTGTTTTACTAACTAATTTATTTTTACAAGAGACTAAAACAATATCGAAGGAACTTAACGCAATTTGCTCAAACAAGAATACATTTATTTCAAAAATAAACCACAAATCTACACCTAAATGAATCTAAACAACTAAACACAGAACTCTAATTGCGTTCAAAGAGTTACAGTATTAACATTAACTCCAATCAAAGTATTGAGTGGCACTGCATAGATCACCTAGAAAACTGTGATTTTCGCATAGATTGGCTTTTTCGTAAGCCTCTTTGATGTTTTTATCGAAATAGGTGTTGATGATTGCCGAGATACGAAGATCGAGGGCGGCGTGTGCTAGAGGTTCATGCAGCTCGTGAACTACGACTGGTTGTTTGGAGTACTGTTGGAGTAATGTTACTGGGGTGTCGCGAGGGTCTTCAAGTATCATCGATGGTGAGTGTAGGAGAATTACTCTAGAGTTGAGCTGCCTCGGCTGTGGTTTGTACTGCAGTGCTAGCTTGATCCGCGTGTATGCAGACAAGATTAGCGTTTTCGCGTACTGCGCTGAGTGAGGCACTCGTCCGAGCAACAGTCGCACGCACACATCTATCCTCTCTTTAAATGTGGATACCTTTTCCAGCACCTGCAATTGAACATGACAAGTCATTATGTTTTTCATTTTATGATTATTAAGATTGTTAACGGTTCCACGTGCAGTTGTGTTGGCAACTGGATAACAGCAATCAACATTAAGCCCCTGTCAGTCGTTGTTAACGTTGTTTTCTTGTGTGCTTCTTTATGTATTATGCCATTGGAGTTTCTATTTAAATATAGTATTTTAATGCTCACCCGATTAATTAATGATTGTTTCACTCGCATGCAATAAACAATATTTGACTTAAATGGAATTGAAATATGCTAAATTTATTTTTGTATATCTATGTTTTGAGAAACCAATCTGCAATTCTAATTAGGTTTTTGCCAAAAGCACTTAAGTTGTTTTTCGATTCAATTAAGTACAATAATAATTTATTACAGAAAAGTATAATACACAATACGCTGTTGGATAAAGTATAGAGAAATTACCTCATCTAGCCCATCATCGTCCCCCTTCATCAACACAAACATGTGCCTGATGACGGCGTTCTGCAGCTCCTCATCCGATTGGTACTCTCTTAGCTCGTGTTTGAGGGTCGCCTGGAACTCTTCGGGGGCGCCACCAATGCAAAACACGGTGCCTTTAAGACCTGGAACAATTTTGACAATCTGCAATCAGTTCTCATTCTTGTGTACGATAAATGGCAAATGCGTGGTTATGCTGCAAGTTATTTATAACTTACTGTCAGGTGATATTAAAATTTAAAACAAGATGACAATGACATAGCTGTCTATTCTGGCTAACTTCTGCAGAGTTTGTTGATTTCAATATTTCGCCTTGTTTTCTGGGCCAAATATTAATATTGGGTGCTTAAGAAGAGCTCGTGCTATACAAGCCTAGCTTGAATTACAACGAATGACTGAACCAAGTCAATAATATTTTTTTTATATTAAGCGTCGTGGTAAGGGTGCTTTCCCTCTAAGTCGCGACGACAGATAATCGTGGGGTTTACAGTGTCGTGACTTGTATATTTAAATGATGTTGTTTACATATAGTACGACACGATTAACTGCCGTTCATAGTTTTTTTAGCGTTACGACGACAGACTGTCTTGGTAATGGGCAGAGTTAGAACGACAGTCGTCAGACGATAAGTAAAACGTCACGATTAAAACGTGATGGCAGATAGTCGCAGCTACTATTGTCGTTACGATTTATTTATCGTTGTCTGCACGTGTTCTGCTCCCTACTCTCCTCTCTCGTACACCGCGCCCTCGGCTCTCTTTGCACTAGCGTCGTGTCGTAGCCAGAGAAACCCGGGCAAGCGCCCGAGTTGTAACCCGGTGCTTTGTTAAGGCTGGGTTTAAATCGGGTTAAAATATATTAATCGAGAGCAAAAATTATTTACACGAAGTATTTATTGTGAATTCAATTTTGTTCAAATTTAATTATACATAATATTACAAAATACCAAATTTTCAAATAGTCCCAAAATTTTCTCTCGTCACTTTTCAGTTCATCTATAAACGTATGACATAATTCTAATGGAATTCTTTAATAACAATGGGTGTACTTCAAAACTTTCTTTTCTTCGTTTATTTCCTCTTCCGCCTTTTTTAAAAGTAATACATTATTATAATTTCATCTTCATCCATTTCACACGGGAGCGAAAATACCGTACTGGCTTCCAAAATAACATAGAAGCAACTGCAGTGCATCAAATGACTCTGTCGTGCAAACGACAAGGCGGCTGCCGTGAAACGATAAATTGCCGTCACGATCTAGTGGGAACAGCTAGACACGACAGTCGTTCAATGATAAAATAATCGTCCACGTTACAGCCACGACAGATAGTCGTGATATGGGAACAGGTTAGCGCGACAGTCGTCCAACAAAACGTCACGACATAATGGGAACGCGCCCTAACCGAAACGGCTACCCACAACAGTTGCAGTGCTACTCAGATTTTTAAATCGCAAAGATCTGAGGGGCATTGCACTGCGCCCGTCGCCCTGAGACCTAAATTTGTAAGTTCCAAGTGCCTGTAATTTCACTAATATATACTAAGTACATAATTTGTTCAGAAACCTACCGCACCCTTCCAAAATGGCAGCGAGTTCCAACACAACCAGAACACCGCTCTCGTAACCCACCAGGTAAAAATTGTCTTGAATATTCACTTTGTCTCGGAGTAACTGCAAATGTCACAATGAATTGAATAAGTTATACCTGGACTAGAACAATAGGATGACTCATAAGATAAATTTCAATTATAAAATTTATTCAGTCAATCTTAGCATAGTTTTGGACAATTTAATCTACACAATCAGTCTTTCAATGCAAGTTAGAATTACGTAATGTGCCATATTCAGTAATAAAGCGTAAAATTAATTTTGATGATATCATGCAATGTAATTGAAATTAGAAGGCGAGTGCATCAGAATGACGGCAACGACTAGAACGATTCTGCAACCACGACATTAATTCAAGACTAAAAGAACTAAGATGAAAAGATCAGATAATTTGTACATAGTACATACTGCTTAGGATCATAGTGGCAAAGCACATTGAATACCCTGGAAGGTCCATTTCGGTAGTCCTCGTAACAGACAAGGCAAGTAATAGTTTTACCTGGGCATATTTATCAGCTGTCTGCTCCGCTGTGTCATAAGGGCAGTCAAGGCTGGGCTGAAGCACCACCGCCCCTGTCTTGAATCGCTCGCACATCAAGCGGAAACGTGCATAATGCCCTTCTAAGCCTGGTACTATGCATACATATCGCTTCGTTACATCGAAGTATTCATAATCCTGAAACGCATAATTTTATTGAGGCGCACAAAGATGCAAAAAAAGAAAAAGCCCAATGAGAAACTTTGCCCTCACTTGGTGCTATTCAAAATGAAGGTTATTAGTGAAATGCTGGCTGCGTCATCAAACAGCATGTAGCTGATATATAAGCATTTATCATTGTATGATGAAGACCAATGAATAGTAACATCTTTCTTTAGATTCTCAAAATATAATTATTACTTTATAAATTTAACTTGTATTTTAATACCTGTGGCTCTGCTTCGGTAAGAGTCTGCAGCGGCACCACGGGAATGGTACCCTTTAATTCATCGAAGTGTTCGCAGGAGTAGAAGGTGCCCAGGCCATGCAACTCCTTTCTTACTTCTTCCCCTAGGTACTCTTCGATGCTTCTTAGCCTTGTAAAGCAAACATAAAGGTAACAGTAATAATATTAACACACTAAGAAAAATTCGTTCGATCCGGTTGGATTTCAACCAGCGCCTTCAGCATATCGTGTCTGACGCTCTCCCAATTGAGCCACGGAATGAATCTTACGAATTTTTCATTTGCTTGTTGCAAATCTTTGTTTTTGGTTTTTAACGACATTTTGCTGTTGCGCCATCTGTGAGAAGTCTGTGAAAGTTTTGCTTCACTCAGTCAGGTACCTTTATAGCTACCAGCGAGTGACTAGAGGTGTTGCTTTATGTATATATATTTATGTTTTACTACCATGGAATATATTAATATTACACCAAATTATTTTCAGATTGACTTAAATATTATATAATTATAACTGACATTCAACATTGAAACTAAAGCAGTATTGAACTCACTTAGCAGCTGTCAACGTGATTAAATCCTCAGCATCAATAGGGACATTGTGCATAGTTCTAAGGAATGTCTGAATTATTGGCACTTTGGCAGGATTCACAAGATACGTCATTTCAGGATCGTCCGACAATTGTATACCTGTAATTTAAATGGAATCTAATGTTCTATTATACAGATAATAAGTATAATAACTCCTACTCATAAAACAAACTATGAAAAATCGCACAAAATAAAACCCTTAAAATTGTAGAAATGTTGAACAACATATTTTTCACAAGTAACCCTTATGAATCACCATGAGACCATAAAACATATAGAATACACGTTTACATTCTTTTTTATGATAATAAGCGACGGGACGAACTAATCGTTCGCCTGGTGTTAAGCGACACGCCTGTCCGTAGCAGTTGCACTCAGAGCTTTAAATCGCAAAGGTCTGAGAAACACCACCACTGCGCCTGTTACCCTGAGCCACAAGTCTGTCAACTTGTGGCTCAGGTTCCTGTAATTTCACCTGCACCAACAATTTTATATTCCATCTTTTTTATTGAAATCTTACCAGCCAAGTCCGCTATTTGTTCAGTGACTGTCTTCGCCACTCGTCTCTGCGGGAAAGCAGCAACATCCACTTGAGCACTGCATACGGCAGCCTCAGTGGCGTCGATCAAACTACGCCATGTCAGCTTTCCGGACACTGCCTCGTCAGAATTGGAAAACTGAAAATTCATATACATTTAATAATTATTTTCATTACAATGCCTAAGGTATTGGATAAAAAATTGCTTCTCTGACAGGTTGTATGAGAAGGTAAAATAAATTTATTTATGTTTTAACGGTTTGTAACCCCGCAGTAGACTGTATGAAAGTGTGTTTACGTGTGTTTAAGTGTGTTACAATATATAGATATTTAAAAATAATAATAATAAGAAACGTGTGTATGGACTGAGTAAGCACCCTCTACAAAATGTTTAAATTATATTAGCCATTTAGTAAAAGTTCTAAAACAATTGTAGAAACCAGTCTTTCTATTTGTAAAAAGATAAAACACGAGAAAAACAACTTAATGTGTGCTCACTCAGTTCCCACAGAGGGCCAGTCAGATGTACAAAAGTATTAAGTTTGCACATAATATTATAATACCAGCTTTTAGTAAAAGTTTTGTTAAATTATTGTTTTTAATTACAGATTTTTACAAATACTTTCTTATGCCCTTACACAAACCTTATACAAACACTTTTAAAAGGAACGATTTCTTAGGAACCAAATAAGAGAATAAAATTTCGTTTTGTCTAGATTTAGTAAAAGTTACATCATATGAATTTGTAAAATATAAAACAAGCTAATGAGAAACGTTTTTGAATAATATTTTTTTTAAGTGCTCATTCAATCCTCACATTTCTGAAAAGTATCAAACGCCATTATCTTTGGATTTGTAAGAATTACAGAGACTATATAATAATAGTACGCTGAGACTCAAGTCCTTTCAGTGAGACAGCTTTTTATACTCAGCGCCGTGTTGAGAAAACACCGCTCAGTACTGCCCCTACAACCAAACCGTCGGTCGTGTTAAACGACCGGTGTGTCCAAGTGAACAGCATTCGACCACCTTTGCAAGCAGGCAGTTTTATGTTTTGAGCTCGGTTCTATATAATAAATTAAAATCAATTCACAACTGTGTTGGCTTATCTAGTTACGAACTGAAGTCTAAATTGCAAAATTGACTGAAGACTCTCGACTACGCGGCTACAGAGGAACAAATTAAAATATGATTACTTAGGCAATTACTTTTGGACTTTATATACACATACAAAAACACACGCATACACCCACTCTCTCACACACACACACACACACACACACACACATACACAAACACGCACAGATACGCGCACGCATGCACACACACACACACACACACACACACACACATAACTCTACACAAACATACATACACACGTACTTATGCCTATTATATTTTGTCTATTACCTCATAACTATCACTAAAAGTGTATAACCACGATCGCTCAGTCTCATTTTTATACTAAAATTTTAAATAAAAACAAAATTTTAAATACAGGCACATATTTTTGGTCCCGCCTAACTGAACACTGTATCCTAAGACACAGACATTTGTCTACTTTAGGAGCCAGAGTCCTTAGATAGCTACACCTTTTCTACCTGTTTATTTTATATTATTATTTTGTTTACATTTCGAACCTGGAAATTTCTTCTCTGTGCTAGTTAGATATCGCAGTACAAAGGAAGCCGCCGACTCCACAGTTCTACAGAACGAAGGCACAGCAAATGCACCGATCACGAGGCGCTGGATCAGCACACGTGTCGCGTTTTACCGGAACAACGTAATTTCTCAGTCAACTCACTTTTGGTTCAACCTTCGTACAATTGTCACCTATCCTTACAAATTAATATTGTAATTTTATTTCTTTAAAATTAAATTAGTTATAAAAACTTTTGGTTTTTTTTCGAACCTTCGGCTGGAGTTATCTTAATTGGCGCAGTCGGTAGGATTCTCGCGGGCCGGTTCGCGAGCGCGCATCAAACTCTGCACCACGTTCGCGACTTCCCCGGGTAGCTATCAAGCACCGCTGCTGAGAATCCAGAATCTACGAGCTGCAGCCCAGGCGAATCAAGAAATCGATTCCGGAAGACCAGAGATGAAATTAATGTGAGTACATTAGAATCGTTCTTGTGTTGCTTGCTTCCTTAGTCCCTAACTTAAAATCCTTCCAAAATTTTTCATCCCAGAAATTCGGGACCTCGGAAACCTGCATCGCGCCAGACTCGCCGGAAAGAGATAGATTCATTTAGAGATTTAGATTTTAATTTAGACACTTTATTTGAAGAAAGGACAATGGCCCACGAACCGGACTCAATTTATAAGGCTCTGCGCCTAGTCCCGGACTTCGATGGTAACCCTAATATACTTACACGATTCATTCGATTATGTGACCAAATTGTCCATACATATATGAGCAATACCCCAGGGAGTGAATTATCCAATTTATGCCTGTTAAACGGAATCTTAAATAAGATCACAGGCACAGCCTCATGTACTATAAACTCTAATGGCATACCCGATAGTTGGGTGGGCATTAGAACTGCTCTAATTAATAATTTTTCTGACCAACGTGACGAGACTACCCTATACAATGACCTCTCGTTAGCCACACAGGGTAACAGGTCCCCTCAGGACTTTTTCGACCACTGTCAGACGTTACTAAGTACCATAATAACGTATGTGTCCCTGCATGAGAATATTAGTACTACTATAGAAGCTAAAAGGTCCCTTTATAAAAAAGTAGCTATGCAGGCCTTTGTGCGAGGTTTAAAAGAGCCCTTAGGGTCGCGTGTGAGATGTATGCGCCCCGACACCATAGAAAAGGCACTTGAGTACGTTCAAGAAGAAATGAATGTTATTTATTTGCAACAACGAGATTCTTCTAAGGTTTCTTCACAAAACTTTAAAGTGACCATGCCTTCACCTAATCTAGGATATCTCCCACCTCGTCCGAGTTACCAACCTCAGACTCCAAATTGGCCATCTCCTCTTGGACAGCGGCCTCCGCATCAACCCCCTCAACCGTTTAAATTCAATCATATGCAACCACAGGCACACAATCGTATGCCCTCCAGAACCCAGCAAATGTTCCGTGCACTTCCACCGAATACCCACGGAGTAACGTATTCCGTTTGCCACCCAGACACAACCTTCCATACGGCACCCATAAACCCATGAGTGGAGTACAGGCATTTACTCCAAAAGTTTTACCTCCATTAGGCCATGATCGTTTCAACAAGTCCCATGAAATGCATGTAAATGAATGTGCACCCTACACAGTTGACTCTTATTACAGCGGCTACTATACAGAGCCGGAATACTATCACGGCACGGGCTATGCCGACTGTGAAGATTATGTTACAGGTTACGCGGAACACGAACATAGTATTCAATACGATAGCGCCGACCAGTACTCGGAACTGACTGATAGGTACCAGCTGACTGATGGTTATGAATGTCAAGCTGAACCCAGCACTAGCACTGACCCAAATTTTCGGTTAGACCGGAAGTTACAAAAGCCAAAATAGAACTAAATCTGCAGTCACAAAGACAGTTGCCATATATCCAAATTACGAATCCTCCTCTTAAATTTTTGATAGACACCGGTGCTAATCAATCATTTATTAGTCCCGAAGCAGTAGAACGATATTTTGCTCATTTCCCTATCAACTATGACCCTTTCGAAGTTACTAATGTGCATGCAATAAGTAAGAACGATTACTCAATAACTTTACCCTCCTTTTCCGAATTCAATGACAAAGATGACATAAAGTTGTTCATTTACCGCTTCCATAATTACTTTGACGGCCTTATAGGTCTAGATTTACTGACAAAATGGGAGGCAAAAATTGATTTAAAAAATAAAATTCTTTTAACGCAATCCTCTAGTAACCCTATCCGCATGTATAACTCTTGTAATGTAAATTACTATGAGGAAATGATCCCGGCCGGTACATCAAAAATAATTAGAATCCCTATTAATGCCTCCGACGGCGAAGTTTTAGTAAAAGAGCAAATTATTAGTAATTGTATGATCCACGAGTGCCTAACAATTGTCAAAAATAATAAAGGCTACTTGGAAGTTGAAAATAGTTCTCCAAATGACGTAATATTCTCACTCGACCGACCAGCGCAGGCTGACATTTTTAATATTGAGTGCACGCGTACCGAACAGACTTCGGAACGCGCACAAGACGTCGTAACTCGACTACGTACCGACCACTTAAATGACGAGGAGACAGCTAATTTGAATTTACTTTGTTCTCGTTATTCCGACGTATTTTACATTGAAGGAGAACCTCTGACCTTTACCAACAAGATTAAACATCGTATTAGGACGACTGACGAACAACCAATCTACACAAAGAGTTACCGCTACCCTTTCGTGCACAGACAAGAAGTTAGAGACCAGATAGCTAAGATGTTGGAACAAGGCATTATACAACCCTCGGACTCTGCCTGGAGCTCTCCTATATGGGTAGTACCCAAGAAGGCAGACGCTTCTGGTAAACAGAAGTGGCGCCTTGTAGTCGATTTTCGGAAGTTAAATGACAAAACTATTGACGACAAATACCCGATACCGAACATTACCGACGTACTTGACAAGTTAGGAAGATGCCACTATTTTACTACTCTAGATTTAGCGAGTGGGTTCTACCAAGTCGAAATGGACCCACAGGACATTTCTAAGACAGCGTTTAACGTAGAACATGGACATTTCGAGTTCCTACGAATGCCCATGGGTCTAAAAAACTCGCCCTCCACTTTTCAGCGCGTGATGGACAATGTCCTCCGTGGTCTTCAAAATGATATTTGTCTCGTGTACCTAGACGACATAATAGTGTTCAGCACATCCCTTCAGGAGCATATGACCAACCTTGAAAAAGTTTTTCTTAGACTTAGAGAGTCTAACTTCAAAATCCAAATGGACAAATCCGAATTTTTAAAAAAAGAGACAGCCTACATTTATCCACTTAAATAACATATATTTATAAATATTGTTTTGTTGTTTTGTTTTACATTCTCAACTGAGTACTCCCGTAGTCCAACTTACCAACACCGGTTAATGTCCTATTAGAGCTTAGCGAAAATTTTTTTTTTTGTTTCGTTTTTTTTCTTTCAACTGTGACATTGGCAAAATCATCAGTTCTCATATTGATGGAGCCATAAAAATAAAAAGTGAAGTGAAGTGAACGACAGTGAACAAAATTACAGCACAATAGAGAAAGAGTTACTTGCCATAGTGTGGGCCACAAAATATTTCAGACCTTACCTTTTCGGACGAAAATTTAAAATTTTGACTGACCATAAACCTTTACAGTGGATGGTAAATTTAAAAGAGCCTAACTCACGACTGACAAGATGGCGACTGAGACTTAGTGAATATGACTTTACAGTGATATATAAGAAAGGAAAATCCAACACCAATGCTGACGCTCTTTCCACGGTAGAAATACACAATGAAGAAATTGAGTCCATAGTAGACGAGCTCTGCTCAATTTTACCCAATGCTTCAGAAGGACCTCACTCTAAAGTCATTTCGACCACAGCGACGGCACATACAAGTGCAGAGCACCCAATTTTAGAAGTTCCCATTACAGACGACCCTATTAACAGATTTCATAGACAAATTATTTTTACCATAGTAGATGATGTAAAAAGAAAGCCAATCGTAACTAAGCCATTCGACACCGATACTCGTATAGCAATACAACTTTCTAAATCAAACTTAGAACAAGACGTAATTAATGCCGTTAAAGAATACGTTAATCCAAAAGTTAAAACTGGCATTCTTATACAACCCCCTCTGGGTATGTATGAAATCATCCCCATTATTCAGAATCAATTTAGAAGTTCCGCCATGTACCTCATGTTAAGTAAAGTAGAATTGGAAAATGTTAAAGATTATCTTCGCCAACAGGAAATAATACACAATTACCATGACGGTAAGACCAACCATCGTGGTATTACGGAATGCTATCTTGCCCTTTCACGCAGATTTTACTGGCCAAAAATGAAGGAACACGTAACAAAATTTATAAACGACTGTACCACTTGTGGGCAGGCGAAATACGATAGAAACCCTATCAAGCCAAAATTTAACATTGTACCCCCAGCCATGAAACCTTTTGAGACAGTCCACATGGACTTATTCACAGTACAAAACGAGAAATATGTCACTTTCATGGATGTCTTTACGAAATATGGTCAAGCATACCACCTACGCGATGGAACTGCCGTTAGTGTCATCCAAGCTTTATTGCAGTATTGCACCCATCACGGAGTCCCTATTACTATAATAACCGATAATGGTACCGAATTTACCAACCAGCTCTTTGTCGAATTTACGAAATTTCATAAGATAAACCACCATAGAATTCTGGCACATTCCCCTAATGATAATGGCATCATAGAACGCTTTCACTCCACGCTACTAGAACACCTCCGTATCCTTAAATTAAAGCAAAAAGATGAACCAATCGTTAATCTCATACCCTATGCCCTAATAGCATATAATAGTTCTATCCATAGCTTTACAAAATGCCGACCCTTTGACCTAATGACGGGACATTTCGACCCACGAAACCCGATCGATACTGACATCACAGAACGACTACTGCAACAATACGTTCAAAACCATAGCGAACTAATGAAAAAGGTTTATGATGTTATAAATGAGACATCTCTTGCTAACCGTACCACTATAATAGAGAACAGGAATAAAGATCGGGAACCCGAAGTTGAATACTCCCCGCAACAACAGGTATTCATTAAAAATCCTTTAGCCAGCCGACAGAAAATCGCTCCGCGTTACACGCAGGATGTTGTCCTTGCGGACCTTCCCATACATATATATACCTCAAAGAAACGTGGGCCAGTAGCTAAATCGCGACTGAAACGCGTTCCTAAAGGTACTCAATTGTTACAGGACTCTTTTATCACTGATGATCCCCCTGACGCACGCCCTGGAGATAAAACTTGAGAGCTTAGCCGACGGACCTGGATTACTGCCATACAAACTTGGACCAATGCGACTCATTACCCATCACCACACCTAATTGAAGACAAAATTGACTCTTTGAAAAGACAATTACATACGTACGAGATACGACTAAATAATGACACCTTCCTTTTATTCGAAAACCAGATTGACTATCTCCTAGGTAATTTAGATAAAACATCAAATCAATTAAAATCGTTAGAGCCCGTTAGAGCTAAAAGAGGTCTTGTAGATGGTCTTGGCTCGGTAATCAAAAGTATAACCGGGAACCTCGATCAATCAGATGCCGTTCATTATAACAATCTTATTAAAGAATTACAGATTAACCAAAATAAGGTAGTGTCTGAATTAAATAGTCATGTGAGTCTTAATAAAGATTGGATAAGTCACCATAGTAAAGTTTTGGACACATTGGTTGAAAATCAGAGTAAAATTAATACAACGTTAGAAATACTACTAGATGTAAATGCCGATAAAGAAAAGAGTTTAATTCAAATCGCAAAATTTTCCCAGATTTTGGCAATTTTGAGTGAAAATGTAGAAGACTTAAAATACGAACTAATTAGAATAGAAAACTGTTTATCTTTTATACGTGCTGCGAGCACGCACCATTCTATGTTAGATATTAATGTCCTTAGGAATATGATAGATAAGTTAAAATTAATGTATGGAAGAGATAGAATTTTAGGACTAGAACTTAGAGAATATTATGATATAATACGACCAGGTTTTTACTATGTAGACAAACAAATAATTATAACTTTTCAATTTCCCATAGTTTCAGTAGACGTATACGACCTTTTTAGATTATCTGTAGTACCTAATAAACATAGGCAAGCCCTTATCCCTTCTTACCCTTTCATAGCAACTCATGAGAACGTATTCGTGTACATGGAGGCAGAATGCCCGAAGTTCAGTCACAGTTACCTCTGCAATAAAGGAACCAACCTTCAACTCCGGGCTACCCCAGACTGCGTACACCAACTAATAATAAACCAAGACTTACAGGAATCCTGCCAAGTAACAACAGTACTACTACAAAAGCCAGCAATGGAACAGCTCGATGATCAGCACTACGTCGTCTCGTTCCCTCAGCCGACGAGAGTTCAATTAACATGCGAAAGAGAAGATTACAATTTACTGCAAGGGAGTTACCTAGTGACTATTCCCCTCAATTGCTATCTACGGACCGCAGAGTTCACCATTACGAATGACAAGGACGAAATAAAAGGTCATCCTCTGAAGCTCACTAAAATCCCATATGACGTAATGAAACAAGTTGCAACCCCAAGCCACGTACACCTGAAATCTATTGATTTGAAAGGACTACACAACGTCCAGAACAAACTTTTAGTCGAGCCTCCCTTAACACTCGATACAAATGAAACCAATGTCCTATATCACACAACGATACCCCTATATGTGATAATAATAGGTGCATGCGCACTCGTTATAGCCATTAGAAGCCGAAGACGCAACTTATGGAACTGCAAACTTCGAAACGCCCAAGAAGCCAAACCAACATTCAATCAGACTCTCGAAGACCCTGAAAAAGCTGAAAATCATATAGGTGGCCTACCAGCAATATTTTCACTAAACGTTAGAAAATAATTGCTCATCTGAGGGTGGAGGAGTTAGATATCGCAGTACAAAGGAAGCCGCCGACTCCACAGTTCTACAGAACGAAGGCACAGCAAATGCACCGATCACGAGGCGCTGGATCAGCACACGTGTCGCGTTTTACCGGAACAACGTAATTTCTCAGTCAACTCACTTTTGGTTCAACCTTCGTACAATTGTCACCTATCCTTACAAATTAATATTGTAATTTTATTTCTTTAAAATTAAATTAGTTATAAAAACTTTTGGTTTTTTTTCGAACCTTCGGCTGCAGTTATCTTAATTTGCTATATATAAGGCTAAGGTGTGTTTTTTTTTAATAAAGATATTAATATAGTAAATAATACTAATAGGTAAAGTTTTAGTAGTAATTTACTACTAAACATCTGCCATTTCAGATTTCGTTTTTATTGTCTAGTTAAAATGATATTCGTTTTTTACTATATGTATGAAAATCTATAATGCTAACGACCACACGTTATGAAAATCCAAAATGAACTAATTAATGGTAATTTTGGTACCCAGGTATTAATATGAAGTGTTAATTATTGAGTATAATACGGTCTAATCATCATAACAACTTCATTATCATTCAATTTTTTGTTTGTTTACCTACCATATTTTAATCTTTTGTTTGTACCTATTGTAATGAAATAGACTAAATTTGTCAAAATTTGAGAGAGGACACTGCCTCCAGTCACACAGGTTTGTAACCTAGCTCTGGAGTCAGGGACTTCATTATAATATTGTACTATTTTTGTGACAATAAACATTATTATTATTATTATAATTCAAACTAACAAATACGGGTTCAGACTCCATTATTACATTATTTAGGTATTTATTGAATATTGAGGACTCAAATCCTAACATAAATTATAAAAAGTAATCCGTTTATGAACTGTAACTACAAATTCGCACCAATTTTTTTCACTCATAGTTTTTTTATGATATTATGTATATCCTGCCTACATTTTTGTAAATATCATTAATAATAATGTACATAATATGTATATAGTATGTAATACATTGCGAATAAATTACAAGTGCGCAGCAGAAATACAATGAGATAATATGACAATATATCGAAAAGAAGGCGCCAAAAGTATGTACAGTTAAATTTAACATTAAAAGATTATAAATACAAAAACTTACCTAAATATTTGTAGAGAATGCTGCGGTTCACTTCAAACCAATTTAAAAATTATGGTACAAACGTTATGAATAGACAAAAAGTCAGCTAGAATATTAGTTTTAGTGTAAATGACACTCGAAGGTGAATCCAAATACACCCTTTAGTTTGTCGTTTTATAATAGTGTATAACACAACGTTTAAATAAGAATTTGTAAACGCTGCGCCCGTTTGACCGAATATTTCAAATGTATGGCCAAGTGATTAATCACGTGGTTTGGCTACGTCTTTTTCTAAAACTATAAAATTTAACGGAAAACTGACTGGGAAGAAACTGGAAAGAACGAAAAACTGGGATCCTATACTAACTGCCTCCGTAGCCGAACGGTTACTAAGGGTCGTATTCTAGAACTCTACTCAATGCTCAAGTCAGGATTTGAGTATGGTTTAAAGCACTCGAAATCATACTCAAGTCCCTGCCATTAGGGTCTTATTTCCAGTGCAACCCTGACTTGAGCATTGAGTAGAGTTCTAGAATATGAGCCTATGACTGCCACGCAGAGGTCGGGACCTCTGCGTGACTGCATGGTTCGATTCCCGTGCCGGGAGAAAAATTTTATGGCCTACTTTTATTTCTCTCGTGAATTTGGGTGTAATTTGTGTTTGTCTATGTGTGTGTCCATGGCACCCGCGATACAGGGTTTCCCTAGTGCCATGAGTGTGTGCGCGATATTATTATTATACATTTGTTTCTACATTGTCTCTACTGGAGGTCATTGGATTTCATAATTTGATACCCAAAATGTGTTGAAATTTCGTTGTACCCACAGAGCGAGTAAGTACGGTCGGCATAAAATCCGTTGTATATCAGTCATTAATTGATATGCTTACCGCATATAAGTCAATTGTTGTAGCAGGTAAACCAAGACGAGATCTTTCCAGACACGTCTTCCTTCCGATGTTGCTTCCTAAGTTGATTACTGCGAAGTACCTAAGAACAAAATTCTAATTAATTTAGAGATTTTTACATCGCAGCATCACTATCACACATTACTACCTTATAATTATACTCTACAATTGTATCCCACGTGATTAAAATTTGTTATACTTTTTTTACCAATATATTTCATTTATGTACTTTACAAAACTACGTTTTGTATTTGTATAATTTTGTTATAATTCATATATCGATTATTACCTTACCTAACCCCCCTCGCTGTAACTTAATCTCACCTTAATGATGGGCACAGTCTCCTTGACACCAAGTCCAAATTTGTCAACGTTGATAAATAGTCAACTACTTTATTTCCATGACAATTGTTCACGATCATATATATACCCTCGACTGGTCCAATGTGATTGCTTACATTCAAAAGATTCGTCACGCCCTTCGTGTCTAAGTCTGCAGTTGCGATTTGCACGTTCACGCCATTCTTTTCCCATGAACTAAAACAATATTAAGATTTATAACTTCAAGATTAGATCATTAATAAATCGTCACATTTAAAAGGATCATACCGAATTTTTTGTCGAAGATAGCCAGAGGATGAGCAGATGTGTAATAACAATTTCTTCGCTCCGCGACGAACCAATCTGTCAGATAATTGGATGCCAACGATTTCGTCGGCACAAACCACCACGTGCGAAAGTGCTGGCGAACAGGTGACCCTGTAAATGAAAACATAACAGCAATATGTATTTTCTGTTTAAAAAAGACTTTAGAAGCTTTTTAGAAATCAGCGTTTAAGGAGTGCCACCGGAGGAAAAGCTGAAAAATTGTTTTGCTACACCGAACGGTTTAAGTATTTACTAATCATAATACCATTTGAATCGTATCACCTGCCTGGTGCTTAAAAATAACAATAGCTCGCAATATGTCTTCTACTTCTATTTTTTTTTTACTTACGGTTAATGCTTTACCCTCGTCGCCATTTAAAATGTCCGCTCCTACAAGTTATAGCGTATTGGTATTTGACTCGCCTACGCACCACCACGTGTGTCTGTGTTGACGGTCGAACACTGACAGACCCCTTCCACACCCACACATGTGACGAAGGCGTTCGAGACAAATCATAGACACTCCACATGCACTACAACACCTAAGGATATTGTCTAAAGAATGTGCTAATCTGTTACACGACAGGATGTACTTCACCCGATCATACAAAATCTTGAAAGTAGGCTAAAATAAAAATGTAAAACGAAATATCTAACTATGCTGTTAATTTTTATATGGAGATATTTCTCTTTAAGTTTAACAGAGAACTTGCTAAATTTTGGTTTTCAGCTGAAGCCCTATAGTTCTTAAATTCACATTTATCCCATAATTTGAAAATTGCCCAGCGGTTCAACGACGCGTCGCGCCGCCCGCTGCCCCGTCAGTCGCCATCCGGCGCTTGTCAACGTCGGATCTGAGTCAAATTTTCCTGTTCTTATTTTATTCATATTAATTTTGAATTCACACCTCGCACCCTAAAATATAGGCTCACGTTGACATATCTCGCTTTAAGGTAACACGAAGGCAGCCCGTTCCGACCGACGTGTCCTAAATGCTGATCTGGGAATTAAATGAGATCTGAGAAAAGTTCGGAGTATCGATTCTTACCTTGACTGCCAGACTGGCACTTTCTGGTGCATTCGCAGTAATACTCGGCCACGATGAGCCGATGAAGCCAATAGATTCAACGCACGTGGAACATCAACTGCGTCGTAGATAACTCGCGACAGAGGACGCACAAAACCACGGGCGATACCTTCGCTCATCAAAGTTTGAATCGCCTGAATAAACCATAAACGTCTTTTTAGTACGCATAATATTTTGCTTTCTATTCTAAGTAAGATATTGAACTGATTTGCAAAGACCGAGCAAGCTCAAATTGCTCTTTAAACGACAGAAAAAAAAGAAGTACAGAAAGAACTGGTTTGTTATTGATATACTCGTCAATATTATCTAATAGATTAATAGATCTTAATCGTTTGTTGCGTACTTTGATAGCCTCAGGATCGCTGAAAAGGTCGTTGAAATTAACGCGCGCGTAATTTCGACCACGAGTTAGGTAAAACATCTTGTAAGTAAAGTTTTCTTGGCTGTTGATCTGATCGACATCGACCACGAAACCGGAATGCTTGCAAACTTTACAGTACATCTGGAAACCATCACATGTTATTTAGCAACAAATTAATTCTCAATCATTGACACAAATAAGTCCCACACAGGTCTTCTTGACCTGTAGAATTGCAAAATAGCTTTACCTCTTTAAGTTCCCCTTTAGCTGCTGTGACAACAACAGAACATCCCTTTCCATTGGTCTGAAGTATGACCATATCCGAGAATGAAGGGTCACGGGAATTGAAAATGTGATCCTCTGAAATAAATATCAGATAATGGATACCAGGAATGGATTCTTAAATTAAGAAGTTTCAGACTACACGCAGTACAAGTACTGTAAGTAATAAATAATACTTATGTCTTGACTATTATGCTTCACGTCGCCATGCACACCTTAAATTGTATTCTCAACGCTAAAAAATTGCTCATTATTACATCAAAATTAGTCATTTCGGTATCACATAAAATACACTCCCGGACACATATTTCGAGCCACCTTGCATTTTTAGTATTAAATGCCCTAAGCTTAAAAAATATGTTTGATTCATTGATTTACAAATAAATGGTCGACGGGTCTAATACAAAAACCACGAAAAAAATGTCCAAAGTCAACCTATTTAAACGTAGTGACATGTAAAGGAATATGAAAAAGCTAAAACGTTGAATTTAAATTGTAATGTCATCGCAGTACTGTCTAATTTTGCTTGCTTCGCTGTCAGCCGAACAAACGAAGACTGAAGCGTGAATGACGCTCTGTATACGATTTTGACGCCCTATAAGTTCAGACACTTTTTAGCGCGGACCCGACGTCCATATAATTGTAAGTCAGTGGTTTGATTGATCAAAAATATTATTGCAATTTTGAAGCTGGTTTACTAAACGTCATTTCCGTATATCCGTGCTGAAAATTTGATTTCGTAAAACCAGGAAAAAACGAGTTTAAGTGTCACAAGTCTTGAATTCACCGTTGTCAAATGAAATTCTAGTAAAGAAATTTCTATTCAGTAACTTGTAGTGCCCCCAAGAGCGTTGACAACGTCCGACATGCGATTTGGCATAGAATTAATTAACGTCAATATGAAGTGCTGTGGAATGTTCTCCCATTCTTTCTCAATGGCAACTTTCAACTCCGGTAAGGTTTGTGAGGTTGGGTGGTGATCTCGAACATGCCTTTTTAGCTCGTCCCATAAATGTTCTATTGGATTCATATCCGGGCTTCGTGCTGGCCATTGCATGGTAGTAATACCAACGTCATGAGTTATTCCGTGACGACTCTTGCAGTATGCGCTCTTGCGTTGTCATGCATGAGAATAAAATCTCGGCCTACAAAGCCAGCACATGGCGTTGCATGAATTTCGAGGCACTGGTGAATGTATCTGTCGGTATTTAATGGTGGCAGCCGCGGCCCCGTCACAACCTCAAGCGCAGTTTTGCCTTCGGTGGACATTCCTCTCCAGACTGTCCATGAACCCCCGCCAAAGCTAAATTTCTCTTCAAAGCAACACTGCACAAAACGCTCTCCTTGTCTTCGGTAGACCTTGTTTCTTCCATCATTACCATAAACCATAATCTTAGTTTCATCAGTGAAGAGTACCTGGCTCCACTGACGTGGAGTCCAATGCAAATTGGAGTTGCGCCATTCGATGAGCTCGTGTCAATTTGGGCCCGTTCGCTCGCTTATGTGGAGTTAGACCACGTTCCTTAATTCTCCTTCTCACAGTTCTAGCGCTAACAGGCACTCCATGAAAGTCTCGAAGCTGTACTTGGATCTGTACTGAAGTCAGTTGACGATTTCGTAAGCTCGTCGTGAAGATAAATCGATCTTGCCTTCCGTTGTCACTCGAAATCGTGGTCTGCCTTGACGGCGAACATAGCCGCCAGCCTCTAAGTACCGATGGTATAACCTTTGCACAGCGGAACGACTTAAATGCAGTTGTGTACATCCAGACTGCAAAAGTGCCACAGCTTGTGCGGCTACTTCAGGCGAAGTGTTCATAATACCTTCGAGAAATCTGGTTAAATTTAAAGGGAAAACAATGTAGTACTCCTTTATTGTTAAATAAAACAATTAAATAAAAAAATATTGAAATTATTTCATTTTGACTTGCACCTGACGCTCCCTTATTTCTTTAAAAACTTTTCTCCGTTTAATAAAACAATATTTTTATATTCTAGGTCTTTCAAAATAAAAATTCAAGGTGGCTCGAAAGTTGTGTCCGGGAGTGTATTTAATAGTTTTGTATATTTGAATAAGGTCCACCTTCTATCAAACTTATAATTGTTTTACCTTTCAGTTGTGGAAAGAGTCTAGTCAAAAAACGCTTCTTCGATATGTCGCTCACTGTAGTAAATACTTCGCTACCCGTCGAGAGCGCGATTGAGATTAGGGCTTGTCCCAATGCACCAGCTCCTCCGTGAATTAATATGGAATGCTTGTGTGCAATAAAGTCCATTTTCTGGCGCTACAAATTGAAAACATCGACACTTAGTCGAGTCGCGAATGATTTCAATCCGCAATAATCTACACTTATTTAGATTTTGCTACATGGCAATTTATATAAAGTATGTTTATGTGATACATAAATATTAGCTTTCGTCCACTACACAAAGATTATTAATTACCCTTTTGGACTTATCCCGTAATCGCGTTCCACCAAGGAAGGATATGAATTAGCGGTGGTGGTAGTTATCAAAAACCACGTAGCAACATGCCACATTATACTGCTGATAATAAGATTTAAGTATGCTTTGATGAGAAATAGAAGAAAGAAACTCAAAATACTAACAAGGATATAGTAAGCGTGAGCGAAAGCAGAGGGTATGGTGACAGCGTCTTCGAGGGTCCAGTGTTTAGGGACAGGCCACACCAGTTCGGGGATTGCTAACACCGTAGTACTTGCTGCACCTCTAGGTAGCAAACCCATCACTCGCTCGCCGCTATAACAAGAATAGGATAACATTTACACAACGTTTTGCAAATAAGATGGATTAATTATTAACAAATAAATATTAATGTGTAAATTACGAACATTTAGTATACCGGGTGGAACAGAATGACCGACAAAGCCGAAAACTGTGAAGAGTGTTAAATATGTACTTGATTGTACTGAAAATCTTTTTGCTGTAAGTGTAATATTTCAGAGTTATTCAACGACAAAGATTTGTTTAAAAAGTCTGTGTTGTCAACCCTGAACTTGAAGACAACCATTGGGAGGAACTCAGGGCAAAAATTTTGAACTTTTAATAGGTCGTTAACCTCCATTGATGGTCAGCTAATAATACTCTAATAAACGCTTCCTTCAATCAATCATGTGAATGATAGAAATCTTTAGTTAGAATTGTGTACATATTTCAATCATTATTCTGTATATTAAGTCATTATATTTGCACACTCCCATATATCGTTTTGTTTTCTTGGTAGCTTTTTGTATAATAAAATAAATCGTTCACTATGTATATATCCTATGAATAGTTATAATGTAAGAAAACCATACAAAACTGGTTAAAAGGATTAAATTACAATGATACCGAAGTATCTTTCGTTACATAACATTACATAATAGTTAAGATGCTAACTAATATAATTAAGTATTCATGTTTTATTGTAATTTATTGTTTTTGAACAAAATATATTGACTAACATTATGCTATAAGCACCGATTTGGATACCTACGATACAAGTAAGCAATTTTACTTAGTTTAGGTATATGACAAAACGTCTATGGGATTGTTGAATTTCCGCACTCTGGAATGGTATTTATATTTTTCATTGAGTAGGCGGATCAAATCACGTGAAAACCAAATGGGATATTTGTTATTGTTACATTTCTTTAAAGGGATGCATTCAGAAATTACAACACATAGTTGACTGTAAAAAAATTGTACCACGTCATTTATGGATAAACATTTACTAAATAATTCCAATCAACGGAACGCAATTTTGAAATAACTCTATTGTAGTCAGCCCTAAAAAAGTTCGGCCTAGCAGGAGTATTTACTCTCAGCCTAGGTTCACTAGCAACGTTAAGGCAGAAAGATAAAGGAGGGTGATGTGCGTTAATCTTTGATAAAGCGTTGTCGCTATCCACCGCGCAAACAGTCCCAACAAAGCCAGTGTTCAAGAATTGTAATTTTGAATAGAATTGAATTGACGAAGTTCATTAAACGCAATAAAATCTAGAAGTGCTGAATGCATCTCACTGCCAGTAGCAACGGGAATTGTGTGATGATGATGTGCAAAACACGCGACGAAATGGTGCAACGCCTGATGGGAGCTTTTGAAGAACTCCAGCAAAATGCCAATCAGATATTCTCGCGTGTGCGCCGGCACACACAAATACGTCTGCGGCTATGTCTGCGAAGGGGAGGTGGACATATTGAACACCGTCTTTAAGTAAGTAGGGGAGATCGGACCTGGACGTTCCCGGGGTAAGTTGTTCCCACAGCAATAACTTTGCAAGGAAAGATATAGCGATAATATGTCAAGCGCGTCGTTAAAACGTCAGATGATGTGTCTTGCTGGAAGCCACTTTAGTTACTCCGGCGGCGACGGAAGTGTGGCTATGCGCGTAGAGCTGTCAAAACATCACGTAAGTAAGTTTTTTTTGTATAAACTTTTTGGTCTGTCTTTGTTTATTAAGGACCGACTCACACGTAAATTTTTGAAAAATTGTAGTGATATTAGTAAGGTATCTTATTGTACTTAAAATTCTTATGACCATTTTTCGTTTTATTAAGGATGCGAAAGTACAAACGAGCTCATGTCAAATATTTTGACAAAGATGAAGACTTTCACTGCCT
>NW_020653415.1:3455493-3479274 GCF_003589595.1 Hyposmocoma kahamanoa
TTATTATTATTATTATTATTATTATTATTATTATTATTATTAGTCACTTACGTGTGTCTCATCAGTGAATTAGATGAAGAAATGAGCGATGAATAATGTTACTGATGAATAAGAATGTACTTGTTTTTTTAAGTTTCGTTGTGCGTAACATAAACATTACATACCTACATGCATTGACCTACCAATAAATGGACGTCGGGTGCGCGCTAAAAAGTGTCCGCACCTTTAGGGCGTTAAAATCGCATACAGAGCGTCAATCGCGCAACAGTCTTCGTTTGTTCGACTGACAGCGCGGTTGTCAATCATGCAGTACCTACCAATAATAATAACTTTTAAAAGTTACTACAGTTAAGTGTAGAAACAGGATTTTTATCATATTTTCACTAAACGAATTGTGTTATCATAGTTCTCATTTAAAAGAGTTATTTTGTACAGTTTTGTAATATTCAATTTATATATATAATATGAATCGTAAATATAAATTACAAAAGCACAAAATAATCAAATAGCTAACTGTCCTTTTTCTACACATTGCATGCGCAAAATATGGAAAGAGACCCATTGCGTCAGTTTCAAGAAGCTTGTATATAAATTTCTTGGTTGTTTTCAATTGTTCGAACCACAAGCAACTGAAATATTTAGGACAAAGAAACTATAGAGTCGCTTTGATTTTAATCTTATTTCTAAAAGATTTTTTTTATTAAACGTTAGCATTAACTAACAAAATATTGTTGTACTCGTGTTACGGCTTGGGATTCACCTATCGAAGTCAGAAAATGCATTTGCCCGAAATAACGTTAGCTCGAATTTTCATAATGTCAAATGTATTTTTTTAGGAAGATTACAAAACAAAACTAATTTTCTCTTTGTGAAAAGCATCAAAATTATTCGAAAGCGTATCGGTTTATTATAAAGCGGTTTTTGGAATTACGGATATTTGAGTTTACGTTTAGTTGGAATATCGGTACATTTCTTATAGTACACGCTTATTTTAACATTTGTAGTAACATTTGTACGTGTGTGTTGTTGTTTGTATCTACGCAACTCTTTATTATTATCTTTAAGTGAATTTGTACAGAATTAGACATAATAATATATATAATAAAATACATAAAATTAATTAATATTTACGAGAAAGGCTACTCCATTACTCTTGCGTTCAAGTAATTTTTAGTCGAAGCTAAATATGGTGCATTTTGTTAAGTTTCCAGTTTTTTTCGTGTTTTTGTATTAGACCCGATGTCCATTTGTTGGTAATGTCAATGCCTGCATGCAATTATTAAAAAGGTTATTTTATTTAAGAAAATCTTTGCTGTCCTGTCATAATCTAAGCGGAACAATTTGCCTCAAAGGCGGAACGACGCGCCCCAATGCGGGACTGAATGTTCCGCTCCGAAATTTGTCAAAAATTTACCTCTGTAAAAAAACTATTGAGATATTAGTGGAAGTGACTGTAATATTTACAAAAAGCGATAAGATATTGAAAATCAAACCCTTAATTTTCAGTATAAAAACTTCCAAGTTATTTGAAAATCGGAACGTGCAGCCCCATACTCTCCCCTACCTACCTTTTTTCATTTTACGTGGTCCAAGGACACGCGCGTACGGTACGTGTAGTAAGTAATGTTATGCGTCTGGGTTGTTAGGGTTGTCGAAACGCATAAAATTAGCATTTTAATGATAATTTTTGGAATGTTTTGAAAATAAAAACGTTTAAAGTAAATAAAACGCATGTGTGTAACGTTCTTCAAATAATACTTTTGGCTTTGTCGGTTATTCCGTTGCACCTTGTATACTAAGGTTCGTTTTACTTTGCGTTTTTTGGCATTCGAAAAGGTAAAAAAATAAGCTCAAATTTTTATAATTAAATTACGTCTCAGTCACTCCACTGAAGTCCATTCCGTAGCAATTGCTGTTAAGATGATCAGTTATGACTGGAACCACACTGGTTGCTTTTTGCATGTCCAAATTGCTCAACGCTGCGTAATGAACCTGTAGATAAAAATTAGTTTTATTTTATGATACCGAGTGACGGAACGAACAAGTCGTGCACGTGCAGGGTAAACGACCCGCCTGTCCGTAACACTTGTAGTGCAACTCAGAGCTTTAAATAGCAAGGATCTGAGGCGCAGTGTCACTACGTGCGTCACTCCGGAACATAAGTTGACAAGTTACATATGTCTATAAATTCACCATCACCCTCACCCTTCAAAACCCGAACGCAGTAATTCTCACATTAAGGCTTGACGACAGAAATAGGTATCGTGGCAGTACTTGCCTAGACGAACTCCCTCACAAGGAGCTCTACTGCTACTAAGTTGGTTAGTTTGTTACTGTACTACAAGTCCCTACTGGTCACTATCTACTGACCCGAGAGATAGGGTTTTCCGGAGAGACTACGGGTTCGACGGGAAGACGACGGCAAGTAGTGCCCTTCCGCATAACCAAGAGGTTGATAGGGAGGGGCACTATAAACAAAAAAAACTTATGTAGGATGATATGGGACTGTACTACAAACAATTGCAAACAGTTTCGACCACGCAGCTCCAAATCCCCTACGGCTCACTCTAATAAAATTAACACGGTTCGGCGTAAACACACTGTCTGTCCTTTTTTTTATAACATCAAGTGACGGGACGATCAAGTCGTGCGCCTGATGGTAAGCTGCCTGTCCTTCGGTTACAGTATCCACTAGCTGTGCACAGCGTTATCTTTTTAAAAAGATAAACAAAATCCTTAATATTCACCCTTGTGCAGAGCGGAATATAAATAAATATAACTGTACTCGAATATATTTTATGCGTTTTGTCGCTTACTGTGCTGCGGTTTAATTAAATTTGTGATTTTCATTTATTTAATATGATGTTGAGAGGGAGTTCGCCTGGAGATACATATGTAATACAGGTCCCCAAGCTAGTATAGACTCCAGCTCTCACTAAGGAACTTGTAATTTACATGAAATGAAACTACTTGTACACCTTTTTGAATGAAATAAAGCATTCTGTACTGTATTGTACGTATACCTACTGTAATATTCCACTTTTCCTTAAGTATTAATAACCATTGAAATTTAAAATTTAAGTGACGTACCACAACCTTCAATTTAGAATTTTCAACGTCTGAGGTTTCCGTCCAGAACATAGAGTTAATATCTCCAACGTGACCGCTTTGAAGTACCATTCTATTTTCCACTGCTTTCACTTCAGGGCATGGCAAGTAATACTCACCACCCCAAATACCCTAATGGAACAAAATAACAGATTTAACGTGGACTAGAAAGGATCAATTTTCGTATAAAACCAGTATAAATACTCACATTACACAATACACTAAACGCCAGATTTGTATCAGGTAATTGTTCCATATTATCTTGGTCGGTTACAGAAACCAGATAAATGGGCTGATCTGTTTCTTTTCTCCACTGTTTTACAATGGTTTTTAATCCCGGTACAGAGGGGTACGGAGACAAAATTACGAGCTTGGTACGAAACGAAAGAGATAATCGGGTCTTTGCCAGGTAATCTAAGTCAAAAGCTGTACGGACAGTTACAACAGCAGACTCTGAAGCCACGTGTGTGGGTCTCCATTTCAACAGTTCCAGTTTTGTATTATTTATGCTGTGTGAAGACAGCACACTGTAAAGAGCTGATGGTCGTACGCGATCATTGACAGTCTCTTCTCGATTCACGATGAAAGTGTCTCGTTTCAATACACGGTATAGTATTTGGCCCATCTGCAACCACCGTACAACAATGTTTAAGCTGTCATATTTTATTATTCAAAATGCATAGAATTTCATTGCTGCAATTAACGATACATATACAAAATTAATATTATTATAAAAGCTTACGTGTTCATCCAACGATAGGTTCTGAACCAGGACCAAATCAGTTTCAGAAAGAAAATTTTCCTCCAGTGTCAACATCTTATCCGTACTTATTTCGCTATAGTTAAAACTTATTCCAGCAATGCTATGGAGGCCAACTTTTAGGTCGCAAAACGTATCCTTCGCTTGATTTGTAATTCCCACTATATTGATAGTACCCTTGTTGATATTTTCGGATACTATTTGCAAGTAAACTTTCCAGGCGACGGCTGTCTGAAATGTATTATAAGCTTACTTTGACTTTTAAGTCTTCTATCGTCATTCGATGAAAAAATACCGTATACGGATAGCTTAATGTTTCATATGAATAGTTTATATGCACCAAGAATATGTTTGATCATACTTACATCGATATCAGCATCAAAGTGGGGAACAAATTCTACAATCTCCAGATTGGCTGAAATTTCATCTGTAATCGATATTTCTTGGTACCTAATACTTTCTAATAAAATACCACCGCATCTGGAATTTATAACTTCATATAAAAAGATAAACTTTGTAGACTAAACAGAACTTATATATATGTATATATTTAAGAAAGTTACCTCATGTAATCATATTTCTCGAAAACTTGAGCTACTAGCAATTTTTTATCGTGTTCCTTTATTATATTGTCGTCTGTCACCCTATTATTGTCTATCATAATCCTCCTAATTTTAGTGGGTGTAGAGAAAGAAGAGTGCGATTGCCTCAAGTTATCCAACTGTAGCATTCCATCCAATAAAGTTACCCAGTTGTTTTTCCAGATTATTTGAGCTTCAGTAAACGACGAGTTTGCTCTGTGAATAGAGCGGAATTCACCTCTGAAAAAGTAATTTGTTTAAAAAATACATAATATTTTTACAGAAATATATAGTACGTACATTTGAATTGTCTTACTCATATTGGTAATCCTTCTCGTGAAAGAGTTGATACACATCGTCAGAAACAAGATCCATCGTTTCTTTTGACTCAAATGCGCTTCGGAAATGTTCCATATCAAGACAAAGACCTTTGTCGATAAAGCCCGATGCTACAAGCCCCATTTCATTATGTACCTGAAATTATAGACGTAAATGGCCTTGCAAATCTGTACTTTAAAAGACAGACTGAAACGAACTTTATAAAAATCTCGAGCCAACTACAATTGTTGACGATTTCAGCTGTATCTCTGTTATTTTTCCAGATACTGTCGCTTTATCATTGGCGTCTACAGGGTTATTTATTTGTACTACAGCAAATTAAAGTCGCTTCTCGACATAGCGAAGATATGGCATTTGTTAACATATGATTTACAATGTTGTGACGGTGCTAGTGTTTACCTCAAATTTGCCGCTACCGCGGAAATAATAAACGCGCAAGCGCGTCGCTCGCGTTGCATGCAGCGGCGGCTGCACAAACAGACACACATCACGGAGTTCGACTTGTAACTGTCGCCGTGGTGAGCCCTGAATCATTGCGTACGTGTCCCATACCGCTTCTATTGCCGCCGCAAACGGTAACGGGTTCTTGCCTGGAAAATATCAATTTATATTATTGTACCGTTATCACTGACATAAATCTTTTCATTTTCACGTTTCATCTTTTGCTATTTACACAAAGTGTAACAGAAAGATGTAGTCCATTATAAGTACCCAAAATGCAAAATTTCTGTCAAAAATTAATTACTACAAACTTGATTGAATTTTAAATTAGTTAATTTTACACATTTTTAATTTCATTCTTTAAAAAGAAATCATTCATGGACATGTCAACTATCATAACTTCTTCTTTCATACGAAGTGCAGGACCTTTCCCGAAAACGAAATGCTGTCAGTTTACGTTATTTTGAATCCTTTCAGTTGCAGTTACTTACGTAGATATTAAGCCAAATATTTATTAGATACATAACAGTATCAATTTATTGCCAAGTCAGGTTTTCATGTAAACGTGTACATGTACACATTGTATTTACGTACAATTTTAATACAGTAGGAGATAAGTGGTGCAATAGGTAGGAGATAAATGCTCCGTTGTAATATAAACAAATCTTTGTATACACACAATTGTTTCGGGATTATAGTTGTTTATAATTACGTATTTGTTCTCGACAAATATACATCAGTACATACTGTTCATTGCGCTCGTTACGTACTTATTATAATTCACCGTTCATGATGTGTAGTAGTACTACATACATACCAACTCACTGCACACAGCGCATATGCACAACCAGCGCACATTTACAGATACGGCTCAAATCGCCCCTGAAGCCGTAAGTACATGGAAAAGCTCACTCTCTACGGAGAACCGAACGAAAGCCATTTCAATGCGCCTTCTCGTCAAGAGAGCTCTTTTACACTGCGCGTTTTTGACGTTCACCTTATCGTCTATGTTTGGATCCTGGAAACACTCTATAAATTTGTAGTCGTACCACCATCCCCCGAAAATACTCCAGAAATGGTTGATCTCCTAAGACGCCGTCGACAAATAGCTCTTAATAACCTGGCATCCGTACTTTTATTATAATACACGACAGACGAACAAGTCGTGCACCTGGTGGCAAGCAACACGCCATACCAGTTGCAATGCACAGTATCATTCCAGAGTAATCTTCACATTTGCCACATATAAATAAAAGAAAATGGAGCGAGCGTTTCTAGTCCTCACAACAAGCACTAGTCAAAAAATTCAAAAATCATAATTGTCTGGTAACAAATTACGTTTGATTTCATTAAGGACGAGTCTCGACTTTTCGAGTTGAAATAGTGATGATATACTGTGGAATTCCCACTGGAAAGTGGTTTCCACTTTACTCTAATTAGCCTTGAGAACTATTTCAGGTATTAGTATTTTTACAGAAAGAAGAAATTCTTATAAGTACATTTACAATACTGTAAAAAAAATAGGTACACCAATTAGAACGTGCATTAACTCTGTTTTATTTTTTATAAAACCAAGTGTAGTTTTCATTTTTTTAAACAAAAAACCCTTTTAACTGGTAATATTCACAGAACCAAACAATATTTAAAAAAAACTAAATATTTTCAGCGCCGTCAAAAATCTACTCTTCGGCGTAGGTAACGTTCATTGCAAAGAGACCGATAAAGAATAAATTCAATGAATGAAATTATGTACAATTACAACGATTACAAATTAATCGTCTCATCACAAGACTATGCAATGCAAATGTCTAGTGTTAGTGACATCAGCTGATTGAAATTTGGAATTTTTGTAAATAACATGTACACTCAGTAGAATATAAACTTGAAATCTACCACCAGACCTCCCTGTTACACATTGTATATTTTGTTTTACTCGTCTTTATCCCCAATAGAGTAACTAAATCTAGAAGGGTTGATGCCCACAACTACGTACCTATTTAAAATAACGCACACAAACACTCATAGCCCTGCTCTAGGTGAAGTCTGTATCGCGGCTGCCATGGACACACACATAGACAACCACAAGTGACACCCAAACTTACGAGATAAATAAATGTAGGCCACACAAAAATTTCTCCCGACCCGGGAATCGAACCCGAGACTTCTGCGTGGCAGTCCAGCATGGTAACCGTTCGGCCACGGAGGCAGTCAACCGTTGGCAGCCGCTACCGTCTGTCCTAAACAGTTGCAAGTTCTATATTTTTGTTCATAGCAAATCTATTTTTTTTTTTAACTTTTATTATGAGAAAGATCAGGTTACCTCTTAACACATGTCCTTGTAAATAGCTGTGTTCATCGTCGAAGATCGATGGCACGAAATTGCATATTGGATTTTTTTGCGTCGATCCCTTTTTGTAGAGTGGCACATTCCTGTTACATTAACTTTTAGCTCAAATGATGTTTGCTATGTATTAGCCAGCAGTTTTACCATGGAATTATTGTATGCTTTACGAATAATATCAAAAGCAACAGGTACCATTTTTCAGTGTGAGCCCATTCAACAAAATGAGACAGCATCGGTGTGTTTGTGGAGACGGGGAACTGTATTGTTGGATACAGAGCGGCGATATCCAGGTTGTATCCGTCGATAAATAGTCTGCAAAGTAGTTAGTGGTTAATCATATACAGTATCACCATCGACGAAATGATATGCTAGTATCACACTTCGGACTCACTTGCCAATAGCATCAAGAACCATTATCGCGTTGTCGGGATGCCCCCGTCTGGTGAGAGGGATATTGTTGCAGCTGGGCATCGATCTCTTCAAGATAGCTTGCAACAAACCGTGAGGAGCAATTTCTACGAGGACCGCATTCGTTGGTATCAATTGAGCAGTCTCTTCGAACAGTACTGGATTCTGAATGAAATTTTATTATATATATTCACTGGATACAAGTTCAATTTCCTGATACATAATATATGTACACATGTCTAATATATGAGTCATTATCTCAGCAAAGCAATATCTGGTGGTAAAAATTATAATATAGGTAACTAAATTATACCAGTAGGTTATTAGTGTGGTATTCTGCAGAAGAATATTTGGCAGTAGGCTCTCCCCACTTTTCTTGAGGTACTGACGTTGACACCCATCGCTCGCTGCGCTCCTTTGGATCCTTGATTATTTCACTCAAATACTTCAGGAGACCAGGACCTAAAATAATAAAAATATTCAGTTCAATGCAGGCAAGACAGCTGAGACATAAAATTGTTTAAATTGAAACCTCGATTTAGCTACAATTGTTGATAACTAGGCTGATTTCTTAAGAGCGAGACGTATAAGGTAAGGATGCAACAACCTATTGATCACAAAAAATGCTTTATACAATAATAATATTCTAAGCATAATTACATACATATTTTCAAAATTATCATTAATTACTTGGTAAAATATGAGCAACAAAATTTTAAATTAGAAAAAAAAGAAAAAACTGACCAGCTTCAGCAATGTATCGCGAGTGGTAAGCGATATTGGAGCACGGCACCTCTTTGGCGAAGATGCCCTCAGCTCTCAACTTGGCAACGAATTTCTTCATTATATCAGACGGCCCTGATATGGTGCTTGACTCGGAACTATTGTGACATGCCACTTCGATTTCCGGTGGAAGCATTTCTAACACCTGTCAAATTTTATGGACAGATTTATAATTCTTTTTAAAAAATAGTACGTTTCTATTCACAATCATCATCTCGGCTATATGTTGGCATACTTATTCAAATCGTTCTATTTTAAACCGTAAATTTCAAATGCTTTGTAATAAGGTACAATTTTCAACAAAGATTTTTGACAGATTAGTTGAAATACGATTTTCAATTGTTCCAAATATACGTCTTACAAATTTAAAAATACAAGGAGTTGAATAAACAATCGAATATATCTCTACCTATATGTCCATAGGGTGGAAACAAATCCTATCCTAGCCTATCACCTATCCTAACTTCAGCCTAGTATAGTTAGAAACTTCTTAGGTACATCTGTGATTTATTTATGAAATTGATTAATTGAGGAATTAACTACATCAAGAGTTAGTTGAGGTTACCTTCTCGCATCCCAATCCCACCGCAGCCATAGAGCCGTGAATGAAAGGCGTTTGAATTGAGACCAGCCCACGACTGTATGCAGAAAGGATCATCTCCTCAGCAGTGAAGCAACCGTCGGCGTATGCGCAACCCAGCTCGCCTACGCTATGACCTGTTAATATTTTTTATTTTATTGTTGTTAGTTGGTATAGCGTCTGGTACGGTATGCAAGAAGACGTCGGTTCGAATCCGACCGGATCGAAGGAATTTTTTCTGAGTGTTCTATCTTTGTATTAATAATTATAACAAACTAGTGGAGTCATTTCACAAAAAAAAATTGCATATCAATTCAATAAAAATTTAATTAATACAGTGAATAGCGACATCTCTCACCAGGACTGGTAGCGGTAAAGGTACTAACTGGGTGATAAGTCTTTCATAGATTTCTCATAGATGGCGCTACGACTAAAAAGTCGTTGAAAAACCAAATACAAAGACACGACGCAAGCAGATAGAAAAATTCGTGAGGTTCGTTGGTTCGTTCCGTGGCTTAGTTGGTATTTCGTCTGGCACGGTATGCAAGAAGACGTCCGTTCGAATGCGACCGGATCGAAGGAATTTTTTCTGAGTGTTCTATCTTTGTATTAATAATTATAACAAACTAGTGGAGTCATTTCACAAAAAAAATTGAATATCAATTCAATAAAAATTTAACAAAATAATTTCTTTTTCTTTCTTTTCTTCTTTCATAGTGTTTAGATGTTAGTGTTATTAGATGTCCTCGTCTGCCTAGAATGCTGAGGGTCGTGATTTCCATTGAGGATCTGCACTTTATCTATGTTCTCAGCGGCAGTTACCACTTTTGGAACTGAGTTGTTGTTTTACTCGAGAAATATAAATAGTTTACACACCTATGACTTTGTCTGGTTCAAGTCCAATAGATTTGAGCACATCTGTCAGACCGATCTGTATGGCAGCGATGCCAACGAAAGAGTTCAGGATATTGTCGAAAATCGTCTTGTCCGGGGACGTGATTATGTGCACGATGTCGATACCTTTTGGCTCTAGGGCAATACGACAGCTGAAAATAATTTAGTGGTAATTTTAAGTATGATCAACTACGAACCGCCATAGAACTTATAAAATTGAGCGAAATAGTTAAATCTTGAAAACACATTGCCTAAAATGAGGATTTTACGTACCGCTCAATAGCGGCGGCGAAGATGGGAATACGCATAAGGTGCACTCCCATGCCTGCCCACTGTGAGCCCATTCCGCTGTACACGTACCAGAGCGGGCGCTTGGTATCGTCAAAGACAGCCACCGTTTCTTCAAGGCACACTGTCTTCTGTTCCTCATCGGTATCTGTAATTTGAAAGGCGTAATATATTTTGTACCTCACATTACTTTTCACTCAGAAAGTATCTTAAGTTTGCTGTACAGGGTAATATATCACTGGCGGAGGAAAAAATTGGCTTATGACTTGAACCATGTGGTTAAAATTTTCATTCTACAATTTGTTTTCATAATCGTCTGGGTTATTGCCAGATAGTTCCCACTAAGTGAAACTCGCTAGAACCTTAAATCGAGACCACTGATTGCAGCGCCAGCGTAGACCAGTTTAAGAAAATATTGCAATGTGCTTCATACCTAGAATAATGTAGCCTCTGCCTAAATAACCAGAGATCCTGTGCTTGTGTATATTGTGGAACAGGGCAATTTCTTCAGGATCGATCGGTCGGTTCTTCAAGTCATTGAGGGTGTTTTGGATATTTATGTCTTGTCTTGCTGAAATCGTCACTAGGCGCGGAAAGTTACACTTGTAACGATTTCGGTCCTGTTGAGAATATCGTCCTTTAAAGTTGTATAAATTCCAATTTATTGACAAAATAACAACTCAACAATTCGAAGCTCAACTACATAAAATATCGAATCAGTGAAAGAACTTATTGAAGTAAATGTAATACTGGCAGTTGTATTCCTGATATACAGCCAATAACCATGCTGTGTAGACCATAGATAATTAAATGTCTATTATTGTCCTCAGTTTCAGAAGGTTCAAAAAGGTATTGTACCTTAGGCTTATAGTAGCCCTTAAGCAGAGCGTGGGCGTTAATTCCAGTGACCGCATTGCTGTTGACAGCTACGTAAGCTATTGGATTGATCGGAGTGTGCTCAGTGACGACTTTCATACGCCCGTCGCGGATAGCCTCTATGTCTTGACGAGGAGTTGTACAGTGCATGTTGGCGGCCAACTCGGCTCTCTGATAGCCTAGTATAACCTGATAAAACAGATGAAAGTTCAAAGATTACGTGTAGCCAATATGAACGTCACAATGGTTCATACAGTATTCTATTACAACAACAACATGACAATCATTAATTGACAATTACCAACCTGAACTCAAACTTTGTACTACCCTTTGGGCCAAGCCAAGCTGCCAAGCAGCTATGGCTATGTTCCGGTTTGACGCCCTGAGTAGGCACTTGACGCCCAGAGTAGTTTCTCTGCATTGATTTAGTGGATCTCAGTGCTCCCTTGTTGTTGTTCTGGGAACCTGGACGCGGAGGGTAGGATAGGTTCCGTGTCTCCGTGACCTCGAAAACCCTAATCTCTCCGTAATGTGGGTTCTGGTAGACACTGGACTAGAATAAATTGTCTACGCCAGTGTGTGCCGGTCGCATGCTTGAGCCCCGAAGACGACTAGGCCGTTCAACTATCTCTGCTGCTCTGCAGAAACAGTCCAACAACAGTCTTCTCCTAAAGCGCATCTATTCTAAAGCGCAACTTGTCTTTTGGGGGACTTTAATACCCATCATCAGAAATGGTTGTTCCCATAACAAAAGTCCGACCACGCTGGAAGAGAGGCGCGAGCATTTACTCTATCGGTAGATCTCACCCAGCTGGTGAGTTGCGCTACCCGGGTACTGGACGTTGACGACCACACAGCCAGTTGCCTGGATCTTCTGCTGACAAACAATCCAGACCCCTATCAAGTATCGGTCTCGTCCCCACTAGGGACATCCGATCACTGCCTGGTGAAATCTGTATCTGTCCACTCCCCACCCGTTCTCAGTACGAGAGGTACTAGGAGAATGTGGCGATACAAGTCAGCAGATTGGGATGCGATGCGGCACTTCTTTGCATGTTATCCATGTTACTCGTATGGCATGGCGGCACCTGTGCTTCACTTCTGAAGATCCGACGCTAAAAAGAGGTACTTAGAACTCTGCGGAATCTAGACGTGAATAAAGCTAGCGGGCAAGGTGGAATTCCAGCAATAGTCGTACGTAACTGTGCGCCTGAGTTTTCTCCTGTTCTCACACGCCTGTACCGCCTCTCACATGAGACTGGTGTAATTCCCAGGTCATGGAAGCTTGCAAATGTGCAACCTGTGCCAAAAAAAAGGAAACAGAGCTGATCCTGTCAACTATAGACCTATCCATACACTTCCATACTCTGCAAGACTATGGAACGTGTACTCATCAACCGTCTTCTGTCGTACCTTGAAGACAACGACCTTTTCAGTGATCGCCAATACGGATTCCGACGAGCGTGATCTACTGGGGATCTTTTTGTGTATGCCTGTCACATATGGAGGTAGGCTATAGAAAAGCAAGTACTTGCAGTGTCCTTGAACATTTCTAAAGCCTTTGATCTGACACACAAGCCTTTTAAGTAAGCTTCCCTCTTAGTTCCTTCTCTCGGAGTTCTTGAGCGAACATTAGATTCGAGTAGTCTTAGAAGGCTACTCTTCCGAACATTTGGCGATAGAGACCACAGTTCCTCAGAGTTCAGTACTGTCTGCAACTCTCTTTCAATCAATGATATGTTAATTCCTGGTACTTTAGTGTATGCTGATGACAGCACAGTTGGAGATAGGTTGCATAGGATGCAAGGGTCAGTGGAGAGGAAAGTCAGTCTTGTCGAGAGTCTATGGTTAGTAGTTTGGATTTGATACTTAAGGCAGTCTCCGATTGGAGCGATGCCAATCTTGTCAAATTTAACGCTACCAAAACTCAGGCGTGGCGTGTCTATTCTCCACAAAACGGAGTCCCTTTGAACTGACTCCGACTTTTCGTGATATATCCATACTGATAGCCGACCGTCTCCAGCTACTTGGAATAGGTTTGAGGCGTTACTTTACACCGGGACAGTTGCTCCAGCTGTACCAAGCACAAGTCCGGACGTGCATGGATTACTGCTGCCACCTTTGGGATGGCTCTGCTACATACCAACTGGCCACCTTGGATTCAATTAACAATAGTGCCAAGAGGCTTATAGGTGACTCGGAATTAGTGAAGGCGAAGCTGCAGAGCCTTGAACACTGCCGTAAAGTTGCCTGCTTATTGGTATTTTACAAGATATATCACGGAGAGCATACGATGGAATCGATTTACACACACACTCACAGAGGTACAGAGTTATGTGCCAGATGCTCGAACAACAATGAAGAGATCCGGTGTAAACGAGAGGCGATGGTCACCTGGTTGAACCTGAGCCTGAGAGCGGTTTCCGACTAGGTAGACGCAAACAGAGTCAGGTTTAAATATGGCTAAAACACAGGCGTGTCTTTTCGCATCAAAGGCAATGCCCTACACCTGACTCCGACTTTCCGAGATATGTCCGTGTCGATAAGTGACCGCCTTGAACTACTTGGTCTGGACTTATCATCCAACCTCAACTTTGGGCGATAGATCGAGTGCTTGGCAAAAACTGCTGCCAAAAAACTAGACATACTATACAAGGTCAGGCGGTACTTCACACCTGAACAGCTTTTAAAGCTGTACAAAGCACAAGTTCGATCGTGTATGGAGTACCGCTGCCACCTTTGGGACGGCTCTGCCCATTACCAGTTAGCTGCCTTGGACTCGGTGGAGCGAAAAGCAAAGAGACTTATTAACAACAATTGTCTTGAGGAGTCGAAAGTACAAAATCTCGTCCATCACAGAAAAGTAGCCTGCTTGTCGGTTTTCTATCAGATACATTTCGCGAAGTGTGCGCAGGAACTTTTCAATTTAGTTCCACCCTCACCGTTCCTCCTTCGGTCAACTGGAAGGTGCGGAACACTTCATCCTTCTGTCGTTGATTGGCTTCATCCCATTCACTCTAAGCGCTTTGCTTGCCCCTTTCTGATAAGCACGGCAAAGGAGTGGAATACTCTACCGGCATCTGTTTTTCCAGAAAAGTACAATTTGGGGCTATTCGAGGCTAGACTGAATAGGATTTTTATAGGCAAACGCGTACCATCGTCGGTCACTTCGTTGCTTAACACCAGGTGAGATTGTGACCAAGCGTGAGTCTATTATTTATTAAAACAAAACTAGTGAATCCCAGTATTACGAGTACCGGAGTAACGAAATTTTTTCTCAGGTCACTTACCCAAAATATCTAACTAGAACCAATTTAGTAAAGTTTTTTTATGATACCAAGTGACGGGACGAACAAGTTATGCACCTGGTGGTAAGCGACACGCCTGTTCATAGCAGTTGCAGTGTCATAAGTAGGCAAGTCCCATGAGCCTGTAACTTCACCAGCACCCTAACCTTTCAAAACTTTATACTACCCTCTGCTTGGCAACAGAAATAGGTAACGTGGTAGTCCTTCCTTGAATGAACTCTTTCACAGCTCTTCTACTACTTGTTATTACTATCTATTATTGTTGCTAGTCCGTTTCTGAAATTGGTCGTACTTACGGAAAAATTTGAATCTCATTCGAGACTTTCTTATATAACACCCATAATCCTGAACACTATGCCACTGAGCAATACTTCTTCAATATGATAAATAACTGACATTATATTAAAAACCTATACTAGGTATACATCACTATGGCGATGCAGGTCCAGATTATTGGTCGGTCATTATAAGTTTCCACCTACCTTAGTAATCGCAGAAATGCCAGAAGCTGCCTGTGTGTACCCGATGTTGGACATAACACTGCCGACTAAGAGGGGTTCATGGCGCTCTTTGCAAAACACCGTCTCAATCGCCTCCAGCTCTTCTTTATCAGCCTCTGAGCCAGCTGTAATGAAGTAACATGATAAAGATTATAATAAAGATTAAATGTGAAGGTGAAAAAGTATACCATCAAATTCTGGCTTAAGAGTAAAACTTATAATGGAACAGAGGACTTGCTAGAAGTTGTTTCATAATTATTTTTATATAACAATTAATTTATAGGTAACTACTAATTCTTTTATTGTTAAATACAATGTGTTGTTTTGCATTCTCGCCAAATTTACAGAGGTTATTCTATATCCGAAACTTAATCCAAATCACTAAAAATGTAAATCTCAAAAACGAATTCCAAAATTCTTATTTTTTATTTAATTGCGGTAAACATCGATTCGCAATCACATGATCCAAAGGTCATTAACTTTTGCAAGTCACGTGCAACTAAACAGCAGACCGAGAACAGAGAAGCTAGTGTTGTTATCTCTTTCTCAAATGCAAGCGCGCAGTGCTCATGCTCCGGGATAGCCGCATTCTTATGCGCCGCAATCAATTTAGTTAGAATTGATCAATTCTAAGAAGTCTATCGTGAAATACGCGCGTGGTTTGTTGTTTTTTACAAGAGATTTTTCTGTTTACAAGAACTGTATTACAATCAAGTAGTTCTCGTTATGGACCCCAACTGCTATTACAGGGTTGACGTGAAACGTTTAGTTTACACGGAGAAGATTACGAGTGTCGAACAATTTCGCGCAAAAACCGTCTCCGCTTTCAAACTTGAGAAGTCAACTAAGTCGCTTTTCAAACTAGTGTTCAGAAACTTTTGCAATTGTTTATTCTAGATATATTTAATTTATAGACATTCTGTAGTGTTTGTACTTATTGACAAACACGTTATAGCGCGTCTTCATTAGAGTTCATTAAAAAAATACTACAATTACGGTTTTTACTCTATTGGACGTTGTAAGAGTTCATGAAAAATGGATAAAGTAAAGAATATTAAGAGATCTAGTAGAGGTGGTGAACCTTGGATATTAAGTCACATCATTCGATATAATCAGCGTTGCCAATGTCAATTGTTCAAAATCTCCAAAAATCACGGTTAAAATCCTCAAATTTGGGGAGAGCAAAGTTCGTATTCCCCACAAATTCCCCATATCTCGAATTTTCATTATTTATTAGAAATACATCGCTTAAAAATATAATAAAGAATTAAGTAACGCAAAATGTAATAATCTATTACGTTTGCTGTGAATGTAAACAGAATGTAAAAAGTAAAACTAATTATAAAATTAGATGACCTTAAATCGTTTATTTTAATAATAATAATAATAAACATAATAATAATAATAATAATAATAATAATAATAATAACGTACACACTCAACGTAGCCCCGCACTAGGGAAAAGCTGTGTCGTGGGTGCCATGGACACACACGTAGACAACCACAAATTACACCCAAACTCACGAGATAAATAAATGTAGGTCATACAAATATTTCTCCCGACCCGGGAATCGAACCTGGGAGCTCTGCCTGGCATTCCGGCATGATAACCGTTCGGCCACGGAGGCAGTTATATTAATTATAATATTAATTAGATTCAACATTAATCTGTAATCAGTCTGAACAAAAAATCATTTTTCTTTGCCTTACAAAATTAAGTAAATTGATTATTTGTTGTGCATTTGGTGACACTATGTTAACGTTAGAAATAATCAATGAGTTTCGACCTATATTTAATATTTAAAGTTGACGAGTGGTAAGTTGTGGTGTGGAAGTACCAACTGCTCGGCTTTGTTTATCAATAGCTGATTTCGTTTTGCTTCATACCGGGGACCGGTCTAAGCGGGAGAAAGAATCGCGAACTCAACACGCACCGACTGGTAATACAAGAACAAGTAATTCAGAACCAAGTGCTCTAATAATAATTCTATTTAAGCTGCTTGTTAATAATACGGAGGGATGTGCAATGGTGAAAAACACGTCAATATGTTTATTTTTGTAATGTTTCTAACAGCAACGATCAAACTAGCGATGCATGAATGATAAAATGTTAGTATCCCCACATTTTCCTCACATAGCGCCAATCCCCACAAAATCCCCAATCTAGTTGAAACTCCCCACAATTTGGGGAATTCCCCACAAATTGGCAACGCTGGATACAATAGTCGTAATTCACGCTCGGGCCGGTCATGGCCGGCATTTGTTTGTTGACAAATAAATAAACATTGTGAAGTAATGCCGTGTTGTGAAACGATAAAAACAATAAAAATGAGCGCGTAAACTACTATACTTCAATGTTGTGTATGTGTATTGTGCCGTTTATCAATAGAATACAGTGAAATCATTGTGTGAAATGTGGTTGGCGTGAAGAAATAATCTCAATTTTGTAATGAAAATTTTATTTCTTCCAACGTAATTTAGGTATGTCATTAAAATATTCCTTATATTTATATGACAGGTAATTTAACCACCTTTTTAGTCATACATAACACATTCCATATAATTATACAAAATAACGTTTTTTTTTTTGCGACAAATTGGATTTTTTCAATTGCTTTTTTTTAAACAGTGTTTTGAAAAGTTTTTATTGCATAATACGCTCACTATAACTTTATAAAGGTTTTGTAATACTGTCAAAAGAAAAAATCGCTTGGAAACATCGCGTTTTGTAGACAATCATAAAAACTTCATAGAAGTGAATGTTCTTCTACAAGATCAACTACACTAAAGCAAGTAAAGATAATCTTTTCGTATTCTAAAGTTTTTCTATAGACAAAGCTATAGACAAAATGTTCCCAACTGTGTTTTAAAAAAAGCTTTACGTTCTTATCGCCGTTTTTATTTTTAAAGAATGACTATGAAGTAGCCGAGAAAAATTTATTTTCTTTTTAAAAAGTAAATCTAAGTTGAAATTAGCTTGAAGAAGCTTAGAACTTCTTGGAAATGGTTTGTTTTATGAGTTATTTTGTATATTTAAGCTTTCTATAAATATTTAAAACCGAAAATCGATAACTGTATTTTTATTAAGTTTATATTTTATACATAAATATTTAAAATTTAGCGAGCGCATTACTTTTATGGCAGGTTTTACATCACTTTTCACAGTGTATTTAAAGTCGCACGTCAATTTGCGCTTTCTAACCGATTAAACATTGCGTGAAAAAGTCAGAAATATTATATCTAATTTCGCCATGTTGCAATTTTGATCGTTTATATTTTGTAAGCCATTAAACTTGAAATCTATTAGTATTAAGAGAATTGCGTCTTATGTTTGTAACGCTTTAGTATTTTGGTTTTAAAATAGCATTACTAAGAAAACTATCATAGACTATAAATTATCTAAAAACTGTCTACAAGACTAAATAAAAACTGTCTACATTCTATAAATCGTCTTGCAGCATTCTAGAAGGGTTACTTGAGAAAAAAGATAAGAATTACTCTTAACACTAGCTACAGATAGTTTGTCAAAGCACTCTTGTGATCTACTAATAAAGTTGTGCCCACTTTTACTTTAAATTATCTAGAAACCTTCTTCGAGACATCTTGAGGGAAATTGAACTCTTAAAATATTCAATCGAATTAAATTCTATTAGATATCTTATAGTATATGTTTAGTTATAGGTGTGCTGCTTGGGCAGTGATAGTAGACACTTAAGGTTTTAACCTAAACTTAGTAAGTACCAAAGCTGATTTACAAAAAAACAAACATTTGCAGTCAACTTCTCTAATTATTGTAAATAATTAATAAATTATGACAATACGTAATCATAATATAAAAAAGTAGGTAATTAATCCATCGAGAACGTTTACGTATCGTTTGAGCGCCTCGGTTTCGAGGTGCATACGTTTTAAACATAATTTATTTTGCAAAATTTTATTAGATACAATTAGTCAGAATACTGAACAGAATGTATTATTATATGTTTTTAATATTTTTAGACGATTAAGTATTATTTATATATATTTTTTAAATATGGCGAGAATGCAAATCAACATACTGAATAGACAATTTGTTTTTAAGCTGTAATATACAGAAATACGCGTAAACAGATGCCTAAAATACAGGCACAGATTTATTTAGATTGGGCATCGCAATTACACATTAGGTTCTAATATTAAAATGTATAACTTTACTACGAAAATGTATAATTTAAGTTCGTTTCTTATTGTTTATTTTAATGCTATCATAGCTTTATTTACATTTGTTTTTCTTGCATTGTATTAGATTAAGATATATTTAAATAAATTTATCTTATAACCAACCTGCACCAAAAGCTTCTACATATTCGACTGCGTGTGGAGGCACTCCAGCTTCCGTGTAAAATTCGTTCATGAAACGGGCAGCAACTTGAGAGTCTCTGCAGAACCCAAACTTAGGGCCTACCTCTGTTTCCAGCAATTCTGTGAACTCGCTTTTCACGTGGACTACCTCTGCATAAATCCTAAAAAAAACACGTAGTTAATAAACACATTTATGACTCACATAATTTACATTCGTACCGTGCTTAGCCTTGTTTAGATAAATAATTATATTAAATAAATATATAACTTTTCTGTCGTGCTTGCGATAAGTACATACAAGTACGTGTAACAGTAAGTCTATATCGTCACTGGAAAGCGATAATGCTGTAACACTCAAAAACTCAAGTTTTCACTGGAGCCAAACCAAAAATTCCAAAAACGAAATAAATCATAACTCTGAAACGGTTCGAGTTTATTGTGCCATATTTAGCAAATAAACCTATAAAAAATAGGACTTCTTAACAATAAACTTTAATTTCAAATAGTCCTACTCCCAATGACTATTATGTGAGTTACGACAATTTAATTTTCAGATTTTAACCCCAAGAATGCTGTAACTTTCCAGTTAATTTTTATGAAGGTGCGACTAATGCCGTCAATTTACGGTATTTTAAGAGTTATGTAAGTGAATTAGAGCTCCTTAACGCATTTTTGGTCTTTAAATGTTAACTTCTTGAAGATGTACGAAATTCAATACTGCTGTAAGAGTATTTTTTAAACCAAATCAGTTAACAATAAAACGGCGTTAGTGCAAATCACATGCAATTTACATGACTTAAAATGTTTATTATTAAAAATAACCAATTTTTTTTATTTTTGTGAAAAAGACTTTGGTCACAGTGAGTACAATGAAACGAATTGAATTATAATATTGGAGTTTTAACAAAATCATTGAAACAATAACACAAAATCATTGACACTTTGTGTGCCATATTACATCGATCTTAGAACTAATGAATTATAAATTCCTTAAAATTCTATAAAAGAATAATAATCAACAACTAATCTTACTATTGATTATTAGTTTCTATTTTCCGTTCCAATATTTTCTATTTTAGTTTTGTTGTTTGGTACCTACGAGGAAAAGGAGTATCTACATGTTAACGATTTAAAATTATTACGTGTTAGTATAAATTCAACTATAATTATAATATTAGACAATCCCTGTTCCTCCTAGGCACTAGGCAATGAACTAAAATAATAAAAATTCAGAAACATTTTATCATAATCATAATTTAAATTAAAACAGACTATATTCATCGATTAAGCAGACTTTAATATTTAAAAAAAATATTTCAAATAAACATTCTAAATAACGTCGTAACTTTTTGTCATATTCCATGAACTGCAACCCGGTTGTACATCATCGATATTTTCGGGTGGCAACTGGTCAATTGCAGGTTAGGTTCGGGAACTGCAACCCGCGTCTACATTATTGGTATCTTTGAAAGTACACATTTCTATGATCATTTCAGTAGGTACGTTGAATACATTTTTCTCAGGGTTTTCTAAACGTGGGCGTCAGATCACAAACTTTTGTAGAGACTACTTTGGATTTGGCGTGTTGCACATCTTTTGGTGACATTTTCCGGAGCTTCTTAATGCAGTGTGTGGCATTAAATCTAGTTGAATTATTCCCGGTGGAAGATTGTTGCACATTGGATTAGATTACAATTCATTAGAACCGTTTGATGGCCGTAGTAATTTGTTATTTAAAATTTCAGTCTTAGGTTGTTTTGATCTAGTAGCATAGCATTCGGCGACAGAAAATTGTCTATTTCTACTCTTTTTACTCACCTAGCCATTTTCTTCTTTTTTGTGACATTGTGTTTTTATATTTGTTAGCATGTGACGAATATACTTTATACTAAATTTACTTTATATTAAACTTTATGGTACGAACGAATGACTTAACATACCTACAGTCATTTAGACTTTAGACATATCACAATAGCTTTGAACTTAGTAGGATTTCTCAGTCGATTAAAATCACTTTAATCATGGTGATTGGAGTAAATTTATCTATAATTTAACATTCTTACTCATTTAAGTAAGAAAGTTAAATGCATCGTACCTTTTTTTTACGTAGATCATTAATTTCTGATTCTTATGGTCTGAATAAATAAAAAAGATCAAACGTAAACAAATGATAAAATAAAATAAGGAAAAGAAATACTATTTTCATTAATGATTGAAAAATTGCTTTCGATTTTGCTATAAAAAAACTCGGACAACACACACAACACCCTCACTGCTCAATGCGCAGTCTCTAAAGATTGCTGTAAGTTGCAGTATCATGAAGCGACGGAAGGATAAAATGATGTAAGGAGAATTTCTGTACTTATTTACATTTGTTTTCAAATATCGTAACACCCATTACACTGTTGAAACTCGGACCTTTAAAACGCTGTAAATCACACCTTAATAACACCCACGTAAATGCTATAAGTGGAACAATTTTAATATTAGGGAATGCAAAAATGCTGTAACCAGAGGCAAAGAAAAATTCAATTACGTGTTCTTGATGTAACGCATATTTCGCAAAAAACACCGGATTTTATGCGGGTTAAATTGAGAAAAAACTATCAAAAAAAGGATGCTGTCCAGAGTTTATTTTTCATTTTAGAGACGTGAGACCCAGACCAACCGAAGCACAAAAAAAAAACGGAACAAGAATATGCAAAAAAAAGCATTTTCGCAGGTATTGCGGGTTACAGCATTATCGCTTTCCAGCGACGATATGAATTTCAAATATACTTACTGTTAGTATTGTTAGCACGGTAGTTTTATAATTGTAATTTTTTAAGCTTTTTATTGAATATCGCGATGTTTGACCATCATGATATTCAATTAGTTTTGTGAAATTACTGCACTAGTTTGCTATAATTATTAATACAAAGATGGAACATTAAGAACCATCGTCTTTCAGGAAACCGGCGTAGCTAGATGCTACGCCAGTTAAGCCTCGGAACGAACTAGTGGACTTTTCGAATTATTCTATGTGCTTGTTGCAGATCTTTGTTCTTGGTTTTTTTAACGACTTTTTTGCCGTAGCGCCATCTGTGACAAATCTATTTCTTCACTCAGCCAGGTACCTTTACATCTACCACCAGCTGACTAGAACTGTCGCTTAAATAATTGTAACTTTTTCAGTTTTCTATTGATTTGTTGGAAGGCGCCGGTTCGAGTCAAGCCGGATCGAAGGATGTTCTTCGTAGTGTTCGATCTTTGTATTAATAATTATAAGTTGTACAATTCCAATAAAATTCATAAATTTCACCTCGACGGTAGCCGTGGGTAGCCTAATGGTTTGACCGGCCGCCTCTCAAACAGAGGCCGTGGGTTCAAATATGGGCACCTCTAGTTTCTCGGAATTCACGTGCGAAATTTAATTTGCGTTTCCCATGAGCTTTTCGGTAAAGGAAAACATCGTAATGAAACCTGCATGTCGCAGAAGGTTCACAGCACTCGGAAAACGTGTGAAGCACCAACACGCATTGGGCCAGAGTGGCGGACTATGGCATTAACCCTCGCCTGAGTGGAGATCCGTGCCCAGCAGCGGGACGTACAAAAGGGTTGATGATGGTGATGATGATCTGGATAGTGCTGGATTTACGATTAAATACCTTTTAGCGTCCTTAGCTTTCTGTAGGAGCAGCATGTTCACCGCATCAGATTTTGCACAGCCGTCCGCATTTTGGTCAAACGACTTAGTTTTGCCGTCTTTGCTTATCTTTACGACTCTGAAACAACACTTCATTCATTCAAATTACTATAGACATATGAAGAAATCTAGAAAATACAAATAATTAAATATACGTTATCGCAAAAGCAAGCGCTAACAATGAACTGAGGCTATCAGCGCAAAAGTGGTGTAACCCATAGAATGCTATTTTCATGCATAAACAATATTTAATTATTCAATTTCTTTGACACATGAAAAGAACATCCAAATATAAAATAATCATGGAGGTATCTTTTAAAGTAATATTGTAGTAATATTGTTCTCCAACTCTCATATGATGATACGGAGAATCTTCTACATCCAATTAAATAAAGTTAATAATTATTTTGTAAAAACACAACTACATGACAAATATCTATTTATTTTTATAATAATATATATTAATATATTAATATACTACAAACACTCAAGAAAACTCACATACACACACATACACACACGCACACACAAACACATCCACGCAC
>NW_020653416.1:0-24917 GCF_003589595.1 Hyposmocoma kahamanoa
TACTGATTTGCAACCTTGCCTTGTTTCGCCATTGGTATCACACAACCGTTAGAAATTGCTTTCTTTTACTTACGATTTTTCTTCTAGAAATGAACTAATCTTAAATAAAATCTAGTGACAGACGCGCAAATGTTTGAAGTGTTGAGTTAATTTAAAAATCTTTTTTATTTTAGTGATGTAACTCGTACGGTTCAAGTAACCGTTGTATCCGTAACCATAATTTGTCACGGTTTCGGTCACGGTACGGGAACAATTGGTCAATTAAACTTTTTTTTGTTTTGTGACCTTTTCGTAATTAATGAAAAGTTGGAACGGCAACGTTGATGATTCACAAACATCAAAATAGACTAAAACGTCGCCTGACTCGGCGTAGACCAGTAACTTTGATTTCTACGTTCTATAGACTGTTGTTGTGCTTGTTTTAGACGCTCTCATTAGACGAATAATGATGGTGATGAGAATCACAGCAATTACCTGTTCTCCAACTATTAATTTGGTAAGGTTCCTTAACCTGTGGTCCATCGACCCGTAAGGCGTCCGTATAGTGTACACCGAGGGTCCATGGTGAGCCTACCTAACATAATGCACTAATATAAAAATTGGTAAATAATTATGTGGAGTCAATGTATACTGTGCGCGTAACTTTCTTGAGTACTCGTGCCCTTTGACGGCCGGTTTCGAATGGGCGAGAGGCGCCAATACAACCCTTCTGTTCTTGTTTTCTTCTTATTTGTATTATAATTTCTTTGGAAAGTATCCGCGGGCTTTTTGAAATTTTGAGAGAGTGCCATGACTAGAAAAAGGTTAAGAAACCCTGAATTAGGGGATTATCTGTACTATGACACCCAAACCAGAACTATTCAGCAAATTCATTGAGCGCCCACAGTGCCACTTGGCCACTAAAACACATCATGTCAATGTAAACACTATTTTTCAACGGTAATACAAGCTAAACGTATTTCTGTAAACAGATGGCTGTGTGTTCTACCATTAAAATAACAAAAAAATGTGAATTAAATTTTTTTTTATTATATGATATAATTCCCTATAATTCAGTAACAGTAGAGCACCTTGTGAAAGACATGGGACTTATCGACTTATGTCTCAAAGTCACGAGCGCAGTAGCAGTGCACCTCAGATCTTTGCAATTTAAAGCTCTGAGTGGCACTGTAACTGTTATGGACAGGTGTATAGCGTACCATTACGCGCAAGACTTGTACGTCCCGTCAGTCACTTGATATTATAAAAAATCGCTCTAAGCCTATACGAAAAGGCCGTTGCACGTTTCGCTTCTACTCGGACCGCCCGCACCGACGCGAAACACAAGTCTTTGGCGCTCTTATTACAAGGACATAAAGCTTGTTCTGACCGGCTTAGATCTATTCCGAGTACATAAGTGTATTTGCTTCCTAAAGCCACTTATGATCATTCGTCAAAAATGCTATTATCACAAATTAAAACAATGTTTTGCTTCATAACAAATTTAAAAAAAGAACGAATTACAAGAAACAATTATGCGTATGTCAAATTTCATAACTCACCTATTTAAGCATAAAAGAATTAAGTACACATTTCGTTCGTACAATCGTTAAACCTCTCTTCTGAAAATTTATGATTTTGCAGTTGTAGCATTATTACACCAAATATGCTATGTTCACGGTCTTGATTTAGTGGCTCGTTAATCCCAAACCACAAACTACTCAGGCCTGGCGCCCAGGCATAAAGGAACCCAGAATGATTCACCTAACTAGATGCTCATCGGAGCTTAATAATATTAAATTTTATCACTATTTATGACGACATTACTATTATATAACTGGCTGTAAACAGATACGTGCCTACTGTGAATCATTGAGAATAGGGTTGTTTGTAGATCGGATTAATATCCGTAACATTATATTACTACGACATGTTACTTTTATTCTAATCGCCCCTATCTGTGTCTTGTCTAAGGAAAACTGACCCAATGTGAACTGAGGACTTGCCACGTTTATAGAGTTGCCAGCCATTATTTTCCCTCGCCTTTAGCGTGAGTGAGTTTTCATCTATATGTAATTTTAAAAGGTATTTTGTTGATGGACAGTTGCTTTAAGAAGGTACCTTTATTTTAGGAAATTATGTTTAATTCAAATAGCTTGTTTGTCTTGTAAAATAGCTACTACACATCAAATTCTCTGTATAATAGTGACAACTGAATAAAACTCTTAAATGGTATGTTATATTTTATATTCAAATGTCGATATTCAATCATTTCAGAATAGAGTACTAAAAAGTTTGTGGAATTACATCTGTTTGCCAAGTTTTATTGAAATCGGTTACTGGAAAGTGGGCGAAACCGGATTCATCCCCTAGTTGGCTACCCCAAGTGGTGGAATATTTTCTTCAAATTTAAGTGGGACCACTACTCTATCCAACAAAAAAGAATCATCAAAATCGGTTCACAAAAGTTATCGTGTAACATACAAAAATAGTCGAATTGAGAACCTCCCATTTTTTTAAATCGATAAAAGAGTAGGTAATTATTCAAAGTACTATAATTATTAAAAAAAACTATTAAAAGTTATAAAGTATTTTACTTTATGACAAATATCAGCGTACAATTGCTTCGTTAGAGAATTACCCAGTCCATTTATTATCTTAAATTCTGTTAAAACATTCACCGAGTTCAATAAGTTCGGTTTAATATATAAACTGTATCACAACACTAGTTATAACGGAATAGTCTAGAGCGAACTAGGTAAGATTGCGACTTATAGAAACATGAGTTATGGCCGATGTTAAATTAAAAGCGAACTAATTGAATTTCATTGGTGTAAATTAATTGTTGTTGTCTATCGCGAAATTGTTTCTTGCGTTTCGTAAATGGCGATGCGCGTGCGCGTTACTTCGATGTCCATACAGAGTGTTTCATCAGACTACCAATAATATTTTTTATAACGTATTACCAACCCAGGAACAAACTCAGTTGTTGAAAATTAGTTGGAAGAAATCCTTTTATAGGATTAGCTCTCTTTGGTAAACCGATATTTTAAAATATAATAATAGTAATAACGCACACACTCGACATAGCCCCGCACTAGGATAACCCTGTGTCGCGGGTGCCATGGACACACACATAGACAACCACAAATTACACCCAAACTCACGAAAGAAATAAATATAAGGCTATACAAGGCCCGGGCATCGAACCCGGGACCTCTGCGTGTAATGGCTACCGTTCAGCCACGGTTGCAGTTAGTTAGTTGCATATGCCACTAAATTCTTTGGATCACCTAATAAAGATAGCAGACTCCCCAGACTGTACTACCTGTAAAAACAGAGAAGACACCTACCACGTTTTAGTGGAATGTACCCAGATCAGGCACAGAACTAGAGTCTGGAATCAGACTAACAGATGTTGGCATGTGTATTTAGTAGCAGTAAAGCAACCTGTGAAGCAACCTGTGAAAGTTTTCGCCCAGGTCAGTACTGCCGCCTTACCTATTTCTGCCGCAAAGCAGTAATTTGAGGATTACTGCGTTACGGTTGCGAAGGGTAAGGGTGCTGGTGAAATTACAGGCAAATGAGACTTGTCAACTTATGTCTCAGGGTTCGATTGAAAGCTTTGAGTGGCACTGCAACTGTTATGGACAGGCATGTAGCTTATCAACAGGCGCACGACTTGTTCGGCAATATTAAATTCGTGTGGTTATCTGGCACATTATTATATTCCATTCGTACGTCTGGCGCAGGGCAACAATCGTTAAAATCGTAAAAACCTTAAGTAGATCTGAAAAATCTTAAATCCTTTTTCATTACGATGGCAAGCGTTATATTGTAGGTTTACCATCGATATGATAACAAGAAGACAACATTTATAAACCGAAACCAAGTAAGTAAATTTGTTTTTTTATTTATTTATTTATATTCAGGTTACAAAGACCCACAAACACATACCTAATAGACACAATACCTAATAACATACATAACAATATAATAAAACACAAATTCCTAATTATTTATACGTGTTGTCTGTGACGTGAAACGCAACGAGGGTGTCCGGTAGCCGGCCTCGGAAATGTCGGTTGTAAATGCAGTATAGTGTGTATCTATGTTAAGGGTGTGTTGTGTTAAGAGCCTATTTCATTTTCTTTTATTTGCATGAACTTTTTAACAGTTCATCCACATTAATATTATTATTTATCTATTTTAGACTCTCGCCTCTCCCAAGGCTTAATTATTATTATTATTATTATCACCTTCAGAATAAGAATTTTCAGATCTCATCAGAGTGTACAAATAAAGAAACGTATGTAATAAATTATACCAAATGTGGATGTCCATTTTAGAAAATATACTAATAAATTAGTTTAAATAATAGGTATCGACTAGTCGTACAGTTAGAATTATAAACCTGTGGCTTTGAACGTAATCACCTTTACCTACAATTGAATTTTGTTTATGCAAATTTTTAGAAACTATCTTCGTATATTTATCTTTTGATACAATCTTTGGTTTTGAAATAGTGGTCTTCGCTAAAGTATTAAAATCAATTTGGTATTGATATTGCTTGAGAAGCTAAGCCTTCCTCGGCAGTAACAATAATAAATCGAATTTAGTATGTTTTAGTAGTACTAGAGCTCTTTATGAAAGAGTACGTCTAAGGAAGTACTGCCACCATACTTATATCAGTCGCCAAGCAGTAATGTTGATCATTACTACGTTTCAGTTTTAAAGGGTAAGGGTGTTGGTGAAATCACAGGCACATGGGACTTATCAACTTACGACCCGTAAGGCGGACGCCGTATAGTGTACACCGAGGGTCCATGGTGAGCCTACCTAACATAATGCACATATATAAAAATTGGTAAATAATTATGTGGAGTCAATGTATACTGTGCGCGTAACCATCTTGAGTACTCGTGCCCTTTGACGGCCGGTTTCGAATGGGCGAGAGGCGCCAATACAACCCTTCTTTTCTTGTTTTCTTCTTATTTGTATTATAATCTCTTTGGAAAGTATCCGCGGGCTTTTTGAAATTTTGAAAGAGTGCCATGACTAGAAAAAGGTTAAGAAACCCTGGATTAGGGGATTATCTGTACTATGACACCCAAACCAGAACTAATTCAGCAAATTCATTGAGCGCCCACAGTGCCACTTGGCCACTAAAACACGTCATGTCAATGTAAACACGATTTTTCAACGGTAATACAAGCTAAACGTATTTCTGTAAAGAGATGGCTGTGTCTTCTACAATTAAAATAACAAAAAAAATGTGAATTCAATTTTTTTTACTATACGATAAAATTCCCGCCCTATATATAGCGCTTTGAATATTAAGGAAGTCACCCACACTTATCGACTTGAAATTTCAGTAACAGTAGAGCACCTTGTGAAAGACATGGGTCTTATCAACTTATGTCTCAAAGTGATGGGCGCAGTGGCAGTGCTCCTCAGATTTTTGCGATTTAAAGCTCTGACCGGCTTTGCAACCAGACTTGTTCGTCCCACCATTATGTATCATAAAAAAGGGCTAGTCTCCAAAAAGGGCTGGACTTCAAAAAAAGGAGGAGGTTCTCAATGCGACTGTATATTTTTTTCTTTTTTTTTTTTGTATGTATGGTACGCGATAACTCCGATATTTGTAAACCGATTTTCATGATTCTTTTTTTGTTGGAAAGAAGGTACCTCCATAGTGGTCCCATTTCATTTTGAAGAAAATCATCCACCTCTAAGATTCATTTTTATAAATAGCGCCTAAATTTTATTATAAGGAGCAATTATTTTAATGGTTGTTTTTGCTATTCTCCAATTCAAGGCGTTTTGAGGTCGCGTTACGTCGAGGTTACTTTTGAGGTCGTTTTTTTTAAGTTCTCTGCATATTATTTTTGCATTTCTTTTTTGTTTTTAAATATCTTAGTTACATTCTTCATTTGTTTTTTTTTATTTATTTTATAAACAGTAATTGGGCTATCCGAGTCCAAATTAGTTCGTAAGAAGATTTACGTGAAAATTATACGCATGTTGTGCTTATGTCTAGTAGGTTCCATTGTATTCGAATTGTATTTAACATTTTAACACTTATGGCCTTTTGTACCCACGATATGCCAAGTATACAAAGATCGAACAAATACGAAGAAAAATTCGATAAGTGCCTCTACCATTACAGTGTCATTTATCGCTAGCGACCGCGTAAAATGTTTGTATACAACATTTTGTTTCTTCTTGTGACCGCTAGGGGCACTGACTAGTTTCGAATCAGTCAACAGAAGCTTGTTCGGTCTTTGTGTCAATAAAAATAACAAACTAGAGGAGTATTTTCACAAAAAATAAGTGAATATCATATTCAATCAAAATAAAATATTAATTAAATTACATTTTTTTTCTTCTATTAGGTTCCAAGAATAAACCACCGATCCTTTCGAAAATATGCTGCGTTAGCCATTTAAACACTATAATTTTCTAATTATCTAGATTCTAGATCTTGTGCTATTACATTGGTCCAGGTAATTACTAGGTAACATAGGTTTTTGCGTTTATTATAACTATAGACTGTAGTTTTAACTACTTGGTTCTAGGTTGTTGCTTACATACCTAGATAGCTGCTAAGTGATAATCAGTAATTGTAGATTTCTTACCACAGTATAACTTTTTATTTTTCTCGCGATATTTCTATTTATTTTTATGTATATGATGTTATGCTGTTATTGTTATATTTAGCCAAAAAAGTTGTGTTATTATTTATGATTTAATTTTTTTGTAAATATAATAACAATGGTCGTATGAATAAATTTTTAGACAAATATGTGGAAATTTAACACTGATACGTGAAAGGGAAAAGAGGGTGATTGGAAAGAGAGAGATGCATAGAAAAATATTGTTATTTCTATTGTTCTTTACAATTCAACAGAAGGCAAATCCGTGTCATAAAACTGCTAATTTAGAAGTACAACAAGTAAATACCCCACAAATAGGTATAAATCATAATTTTGTATTTGTAATTCATATTTTTAGATGAATATAATATAATTTTTTTATTAGGGATTCATATTTTTAGAAAAATATATACTTATTATAAGTTTTAAATATATAGTTATTATAAATTACTTAAATAATTGTTATTTTTTATTGGGAACTCAATCATTGAATTCACCGTACCACACATTTGTGTATATGTGTATACCTTTATTATTGTTTTATTTCATAGGTAAGCAAATTACACATAAAACCATTGACATACAATTATATGGACGTCGGGCCCGCGCTAAAAAGTGTCCGAACTTATAGGGCGTTAAAATCGTATACAGAGCGTCATCCACGCTTTAGTCTTCGTTTGTTCGACTGACAGCGAAGCAAGTAGACAGTACTGCGATGACATTACAATTTAAATTCAACGTTTTAGCTTTTTCATATTCCTTTACATGTCACTACGTTTAAATAGGTTGACTTGGGACATTTTTTTTCGTGGTTTTTGTATTAGACCCGTCGTCCATTTATTTGTAAGTCAATGCATAAAACCGTCATATTGATCTTTGTGATTTAAAACTCTGAGTGGCACTGACGTATCGCTTACAATCAGACGCGCAAAATGTTCATCCCGTCACTCTAGTATTATAAAAAAAAAGACAACCGGAAATAGCTAAACTGCCTTAGATTTTTGTCATCACAGTACGCAGAAGCTGTATAAAATAACCTGTAATGTAAATTGAAGTCTGAAGTCTGATAAGTCTCTCGATGATCCCGAAAGCCATAGGCCCATCTCGCTGTTATGCTATCTTTAGAAATTGTTTGAGAAACTGCTCCTCAACCGTCTAACACCACTTGTAGATCCGAAACTGATAGACGAACAGGCGAGATTCAGACCCGGAAAGGCTTGCAGTCAGGTTCGGATAGTAAATTTAAGATAGCGTAATTTTTTCGCATGCTATAATTGACTTACAATTATATGGACGTCGGGTCCGCGCTAAAGTGTCCGAACTTATAGGGCGTTAAAATCGTATACAGAGCGTCATTCACGTTCTAATCTTCGTTTGTTCGACTGGCAGCGAAGCAAGCAAAATTAGACAGTACTGCGATGACATTACAATTTAAATTCAACGTTTTAGCTTTTTCATATTCCTTGAAATGTCACTACGTTTAAATTTGTAAAAATGTTGACTTGGGACATTTTTTTCGTGGTTTTTGTATTAGACCCGTCGTCCATTTATTTGTAAGTCAATGCATGCTATAGTCTTAAATTTGCAGAGAGATAATCTCAGTACAAAGTGCTATAAAAACCTACCTCAAATGTTTGTGGTATCACATCCATTTGCCAAGTTTTATTAAAATTGGTAATCTGAAAGTGCGCGAAACCGGATTCATCCCCTCGTTTGCCACCCTTAAAGGTGGAATATTTTATTGAAATTGAAATGGGACCACTAATGAGGTACCCTCTTTCCAACAAAAAAGAATCATCAAAGTCGGTTCACAAATGGCTGATTTATCGCGTAATATACATACAAAAAAAAAGTCAAGATAATCGGAAATGTTTTAGACGTGATGTAACATTGTAATTTTTACTTTGGTGTCAATGTCTTCTATTAGTGCCTACACGTAAAAATAAATAAATGTTTTCGACAAATGTAACATAATTAATTATCATTCGCTCTGTTCTTATAACTTAAACCAAATTACTAAAGCGAATAAAAACAAGACATTACATTTCGGTAATCGTCGAGCTGTCAGAACTTGATTAGTTTTTTGTTTATCAACATTATGTCCTGTCGTAATTATATTTAACGATCGTTTTTGTTTGTGTAAAAAAATGAATTAGTGTTGTGATAACGACTGTATTAAATTGAGTGATTATGAATGTCACTTTTAAACTATTATATATTATATTGTTATTTGTTAAATTATGTTAATGTATTATTAAGGCAACCCTTATTTTAAAAGTCTAAAATATCGCACATTGAAATCAATATTGTCACTGAAAGAGAAAGTCAACTTTCGGGAAAAGAAATTCTCCGAAAATAAGTTTAAACTTTAAAATGCGAGAAATATATATTTACTTACATGTCACGGAGAATGTGCGATGGAATTGCATAATTTGCTTTCCACTACCGGGCGACTAGGCGTGGGCTCTTCCATCCCTATGTTGTGCATATTCCCAGGATTCGCTTATTCGCTTCCACATTTATATGGCGAGCGGCTAGAGAGTGGAATTCCCTGCTTGCGGACTTATTCCCCGAACGCTATAACTTGGACCTTTCAAGGCGAGAGTGAATAGGCATTATTTCATTTTGATACAAAATTATATATATTTAAATAGATCGCACTAAACGGTAATAACTAAGTGCAGGACAGAGGTGGGAGTGATCGCGGAGGACGCTTGCACGTTTGAACTTACTTCACTACCAAATACAGATCTAAAACTGTCAGATAGTGCAGCAAAAACTAAAAAGTTTTTGGTAAATTTATTATGTTTTGGAAACAATCTTGGATCAAAAGTTGTTGTTTATGATATTAGTAATATAATCCTACTAGGTTCATTTTAAAAATAATATCGAGTTCTTAGGTTGTCGCTGTTGTTACACATAGGAAATAAAACTATTTTTCCGGATCTAAATCGGAAACAAACCTTTTGCATTAATATTAGACATAACTGGTTGATAATTTTACCACCTCAGTCAACCGTTGCCTGTAAAGGGCCCGAAACGTTGGTTTTATTTGAAAAAAATATATATATGCTCGATTTAAATGCGATGAAAAAATAGTTTCATTTCCTATTTTAAAAATAACCCTGTATATATTCTCAATCTAACCTAATGATTATCAATCAAGAAGTAACCACTCGGTTTTGAGTTGAGTTAATTAACTAATTGTCTTCTTTCTCTGTAACAATAGTTCTGTGAATTGTATTCGTGCAATTACGGTTCAAAAAAGAACCAACCCATATTATTCTGTTAATACGTGTTATAAAAAGGCAACTGAAGGATCTAGGAGACCAAGTGTACCTTCGTCTGATATTGTAATTTTTGAGTCTTACTTCTTTCACATAGGGTTCGAAACGTAAAAATTTAAATTAGTTAGTGTGTGGTCTTGTGTATATTTTTACGTAGACAGATAGATTTACGCAAGCTTCACACTGAAATATAACACTACACAGCCACCAATCAGTATGGTGTCGGTGTAAAATTTATAACCACACTAGAGTGCAATTTTGAAAATTTATTAACTGCTCGTCAACGCAACGTTGTTAAAGATTGAGATGTAAATCTTTATCTTACTGGATCTAGATAAATTTAAATAAAGAAGCTTTTAAGCTTAGACGTAAAAAAATCCGTTCTTTTTTTAAACAAATGAAATATTGATTAAATTTTTATTGAATTGATATTCAAATATTTTTTGTGAAATTACTCCACTAGTTTGTTATAATTATTAATACAAAGATCGAACACTCAGAAAAAACACTCAGAAAAAATTCCTTCGATCCGGTCGGATTCGAACCGACGGCTTCTTGCATACCGTGCCAGACGCTATACCAACTAAGCCACGGAACGAACCAACGGACCTCACGAATTTTTCTATGTGCTTGCGTCGTGTCTTTGTACTTGGTCTTTCAACGACTTTTTAGTCGTAGCGCCATCTATGATAAATCTTTGACAGATTTATCACTTAGTTAGTACCTTTACAGCTACCAGTCCTGGCGAGAGATGTCGCTATTCACTCCTCATTTAGCAGGTTGCGGGCTAGGTTTCTATGCGTTATTATTCTAAACCTATAAATCGGAAAGGGGGTGAAATCTAATAAACCGTATGCGTTCCCTAATTTGACACCCTTAGGGGTGAAATATTTTCTTCGAATTGTAACGAGGCCACCACTGAAGTTCTTTCCAATAAAAAAGAAACATCGATAGTAATTGCATAACATACAGTCGAATTGAATACCTCCTCCTTTTTTTGAAATCGGTTTAAAAAGAAAATTAAAGACAAATTTTTCTCTAGACTTTGGTCTCATTTTCATTAAGGAGTAGTGTATGAGCATGTCATTCAGCGAAGCGATCATTCCTAATGCACCACCAAACAAATCCCTTTCATTTCAATCACTTGCTCCAGTATTGTTTTTATTTACACACAAACACACACACTTACACTAGCCTTTTATATTTAGCATAATGAATTAATTTAAAAAAAAATTAAAGAGAATTAATAAGGAATAACGTTTATTTTGAACCGACTTCAAAAAAGGAAGATCGATTGCATGAACCGTGTTCGAGAACCGATTTTGATGGTTCTTTATTTGAAAGAGGGTCTTCAGGATTGGTTCTATTTAAATTTGAAGAAAATATTCCACCTCTAAGGGTGGCAAACTAGAGGATGAGTCCAGTTTCGCGCACTTTCCGGTACTTTCTCGAACTTTTAAGGTGAGTGTTATTTTCAATAAAAAAGTTATTATATATTATTTAGAGTGTACGTGAGAATATAATACGCCTCCTACTCTTCTTTGCTTTTACAATATATCATATAATACGGAGGTAAATGTTATTTAAGATATTTATAAACTTTATACGATGGCATAAACTGAAATAAATCGGCCAGACTTAAGTTATTGTACGGAAAATGAGTGAAGCTAGTAGAAGCAGTAGTAGTAGAAGCTAGAAGTATTATGATTCTTTAAATTTTTATTGAATTGATATTCAATTATTTTTTGTGAAATTACTCCACTAGTTTGTTATAATTATTAATACAAAGATCGAACACTCAGAAAAAATTCCTGCGATCCGGTCGGATTCGAACCGACGTCTTCTTGCATACCGTGCCAGACGCTATACCAACTAAGCACGCGTCTACTAGTTAGTTAACTAGCTACGCGATCTTTGTATTAATAATTATTATGATTCTGTTATTGATAAAACGTGTTACTTATAACATATAGCGCTAGACACATTTATAATATTTTTGAATTACAACGACTAATGTTATTTGATTTTTTAACAACCACACCAACTTCCTGGTGTGAAACTAGGGTATGTACTGTAAATACCAGAGTCACGGGATCGACTCCGTCTCCCTACCCGGTGTTTTTTAACGACACCAAGTACCGAGACCGCGGCCGACTGGGTTATTGCCTGGGAATTTCGCCTCTCCATATTAAGAATTCAAAATGTATCTGTAGATTATGGAACATGCGATAATTTAAAATACATACCTGTAATAATGAAAGTGTTCCAAACTAGGAATTGAACCCGGGACCTCCTCATCCAGCGTCCACAGTACAAACCGCTGGGCCACCGAGATCGTCGATACAAAATACAAAAGCTATAAAAAACCCTAACTAGAAACAAGAGGTATGAAATTCCATAGCGAATCTCGACTTACAATAACGGTAAGTAATGAGATGTCATAAATATTACGTGACAGTAGTGAATCTGATTGAAAACGAGGCCAAACGTGAAGAACTTCGCGTTCTTTTATTTTGTCATCGAATTTTGTCCACGCATTTACTTGGGACTGGATATGTACTCCAGATAAACAAATGGCTCGTTCAAATTTCTTCAAAATGAGTAGAGTTCCGTGTGACAGGAACCTGACTCTCTGCATAAGAATGCGCATTATACACTGTTACGTGTTACGTCTTCTCAGTCCTGCTGTATGCCGTAGAAACTTGGACTCTCACACAGACTACAACAAGGTAGCTGGAGGCTTTTTAGATGTGGATTTACCGCCGTATTTTGAGAATCTCATGGTGTGACCGGGCTATAAATAGAAATCTTTGAGTTTCTTCGATCTTCGCGTTTGTCCGATCTTTATATCAATTAAGACAACAAACTAATGGAGTACTTCCACAAAAAAAGAATATAATAATACGACTTATTTTCAATATAGCGCCACAAATGCAATATATTTTATAGCGTCTTATTAATATTAATAAATTACTGATTACGCATTACCTGTCGCGCTAGTGAAATATTGGTACAAGGTATTTGGATATTAATTAAACGGGTTTCCATGTATTTATCAAGTATGTTATCCTATGTATTAATCAACTTTCTTCAAGTTTAATCATTGAAATAAGTTTAAGTAAGTTTGCGCTGTCGAATTACACGCGAAAAAATTTCCGATGGCTGTTTGACAAGCATTTTTTCTATGATATATATATCACCAAGTGATAGGACGAACAAGTCTTGCGCTTGGCGATAAGCGATATATTGTAGTGCTGCTCTGTGCTTTATATCATTTTTTTGCGACATACACGTCAGTCACTCATTTCGGCTCAAGCCTCATTGAAAACATTGTGGCTTAAGCTATACGAAGTTGACAAATGACGTAACAAATTGTAGTCGTTCTTCGTTTATTGCTATTCTGTTTTTATATCATTTTATATCGATCTTTTTTTGTATTTTTTCAAATTATTTCTATTTTCTTTTTTTAATTCAAGTGTTTTTTGTGTCTATGTGTTGTGGCTTTACAATAAATATTTTTCTATCCTATTTCCATTCTATTCTGTTCTATTTATTGCATTTTGTATTATTACATGTATTGTTCGGAAACGGAGGACCAGTCTGGTTGAGAACATGAGGTATTTGGATTGATGTGACATGTCGCTTCAGTACAAAATTTTATTAACAGTAGAGCTCCTTGGGAAAGAGTTCGTCCAGGGAAGTACTGCCACCTTACCTATTTCTGCAGCCAAACAGTAATGTCAGCATTACTGTGTTCCGACTTTGAAGGGTAATGGTGCTAGTGAAATTACAGAAACTTATATTGGCATCTAGGAAATGAAACTATTTTTCCGGATTTAAATCGCGTATATTTGGTTTTTCAAACAAACCGACGTTTTCGGCCCTTTACAGGTCCCATGGTCACGGTTGACTGTCAACCGTTGAGTGACATTGCAGATAAACTGCAAGAAAGCCGCCTACGTTGGTACGGCCACATCTTACGGAAACCGGCTTGCTACGTGGGAAACAAATGTCTGGCTATGCCACCTCCGCCGGGCCCCGGTAGAAGGGGCAGACCCAAAAAGTGCTGGCTTGACGTCGCCAAGGGTGATATGCGTGCCAATGGTCTCACCACTAATGATGCCGAAGACCGTGCAAAGTGGAGGAGAAAAAGTAGGAAAGCGGACCCCGGGCTCCGCAGCAACACTGCTGAGGACGCAACCGGGACAACGCTCAGATGAGAGAGAGAGAGGTGCTAGTGAAATTACAGGCAGTCAACTTATGTCTCAGGATGACGGGCGAAATGGCAGTGTCCCTGTGATCTTTGTGATTTAAAGCTCTGAGTGGCCCAGCAACTATTATGGACAGCTACCAGCTACCACCAGGCGCACAACTTTTTCGTCCCGTCACTTGATATTATAAAAAATGCAAAAAGCGGTGCTGTTTAATAGAACTCGTGTCGTTCGCCGGTTCTTGAATCAGAGTCCTTGACTCTAGCCGACTGTGTCATTGCCGGGGAATGCCTCCAATTTAAAAATTCTAAATCTGCCTTTTAGATCATGGGAAAGGTAAGATGATAACATAACTTAAAAATGCACTTGGAGTAGGTAATATGGCTACATTTGCAAAAGAAGAAAGAGAGGTTCAAAGATTCCATTACAATTAAAATTAGCCTGATGTATCCCACTGCTGGGCAAAGGCCTCCCCTGATCCCTCCACGCATCCCGATCTTGAGCTAACTGACAACTCCCAAACGACTGGACCCAATGGGAACCAGTCATTTAGAAAGTCCTAAAATCTGTAACTGTATCATTAAATATCTTCTAACTACTGTAACCTGCACGTTAACCGACATTGTAAAATCGACCTAACCATTTAAGGTTTAAAAAGTTATTTCCCGCAACACGCGTGAAGTTTGTTCATGAAAAAGAACTGGATTTCTTTACGACTACAGACTACAAAAGTGACGGTATGTTATATTTCGAAACAATTATTTATACATGAAACAAGCCGTTAGAAAGTATAAGATAATGGATATTTAATGTATGGCATTGCAACAGGGTTTGACTAGTATTTTTTTTTTAAATTTACGCATTAAAATATATTTTTAAAATAAAACACGCACATCATATGAGAACTATCGAACCAATAACGGTTAAGAATATTTTAATACTATTAAAATATTATTTAAATATTAATTATTAATACATTATTAATATTTTAATATTGTTTGCTGAGCAATAACAAAAATATTCAAGCACAAACGCGGCAAAAATTAAAAGAAAATAATACGTTAAAGTCCTCTTTTTATCATGGATAAAATTAAGCACAAAACAAACATTACAATGCAATAAATTTCATTTTCATTTCATTTAAGAGGGAGCAAAGGAAAAATTCCTAATCTTAGACGGGTATATCCACTTTAAAGTTAAAAATAATATATTGTATGAGTAACTACACGATATATTCAAGCATAGACACTAATCAGAAACATAAAACAATAAAGTTTTCTCGATAGATAAAAATCACGAAATTACCTCTAATTTTCACATTTTTTCGATTCATCCTCGAAATGCTACAGGCCAATAGGAACAAAAATTTGATAATTAATTATATGTATGCATGATCGAGAACTGTCACTACGGATTTTTTTTTAATCCCTTTAATTTTAGAGTTATTCCGCTAAAACGAATTTGGTACTTTTAATGCGCAAAATTCAACATCTCCTGTCGCATGTCACGCGAACTTCAGGCATATATTTGTTTCACAAATTTGGGCGGAGCCAACGTCAAAACTTTTTTGGCATGCTCCCTCTTAAAAATTGACATTATATGTAGGATCTTTTTTAATTTTTGACATTTTGTTTATCTATTTGTAAATTTTACTTAAATCTATCTGTTGCGAAGTAAAAGGACGAGCAATATATATTTTTAATTATGAAGCTAGTAAGTTACAATAGGTTATAAATGATAAGTACTTAAATCTATTTTCAATTTATTATAAGCGGCCGTCCCGTATATATATCCCGTATATATAAATGAAAATTATTAATACCTACATGTTTTGCAATTATTAATATTCTATCTTGCAATATTAATAGGAATGAAACTATTTTTCCGGATTTAAATCGCGTATATTTGTTTTTTCAAACAAACCGACGTTTCGGGCCCTTTACAGGTCCCATGGTCACGGTTGACTGATTGCAATATTAAGTTACGGCTTTTGTAGCCTACACTGTGACACTGGCAAAAATATAACACGAACAACTTTCATATTATTTAATGCAATAGATACATCTGTTTTATACTAAGCTAACTTACTGTTATTGTTATGCTGTGACAACGAGCATAAAAACTTGAATGCCTTACTTAGTTATTTGATGCCATGGGCTTTATAGAGATATCAAATACCCCATAACTAACCCTATAATTTGGGTGGAGTCTTGGTTTTCTTGCTTTTGTCATGGTTTACTGCATTTGTTCGATACTAAAGCTTGAACGACCGGTGGCATTTATAGTCTGTCTTTCCTATTCTCAAAAAAATAATAATAAGTAGGCATACAGGTTTATTTGTATAATACTGATAACCTATATTACTAATATCATAACCAACAACTTTTAATAATAATAATGTACACACTCATAGGCCCAACTAGGGAAACCCAGTATCACAGGTGCCATAGACACATGCAAAGAGAGGAATAAATGTAGGCCATACAAGTTTATCTCCCGGCCCGTGAATCGAACCCGGGACTTCTGCGTGGCAAACCAGCATGGTAACTGTTCAACCACGGAGGCACTTATACTTTTTAGATCTATATTTGGTAAGAAGTTGAAATGTGCGAGCGTCCTCCCTGACGGCCCCCACTTTCTCTTGAAAAAGTTTTTTCATTCAAAATTAATAACATTTTATTCTATTTGACGAACTTCTGCTGTACCGATTATTTTCTTCCAATACAATAAAATCATTATTATAAGAAACTCAGTCTATCAGCATCAAAAAAAATATTAGTCAATCTTATTCATTACGCATGAAAAATATACTTCCGGACACGTAATTCGAGCCACCACGCATTTTCAGTATTAAGTGCCCTAAGCTAAATGCAATGTTTCATTGATCAAAAACTATTGTGCAATTTTGAAACTAGTATACTAAACGTTTTTTCGTAAGTCCTTGTTGAAATTTGGATTTGCAAAACTCGGGGGTTTGTTTGTTTTCTTTTTCTATGATGATATTAACACTATTTTTGTATTCTAATCATTTACAACAAAAATGCAAGGTGGCTCGAATTACGTGTCCGGGAGTATATTTTATGAAATTTAACCAACTTCAGCTGTCCTAATTTTTTTCATTCCGTACAATGAATTAATGATCTCTTCATGAAACTGAGTCAATTCGGAGTAAAAAAAAATTTATGAAATTTATTCATTTTTATGGACAACTCGCGCTTGTATTTTAAATTTTTATTGAATTGATATTCAATTATTTTTTGTGAAATTACTCCACTTATTTGTTATAATTATATAAACAAAGATCGATCTAGCCGGATTCGGAACCGAGCGACGTCTCGACGTCTCGACGTCGGTTCGAATCCGGTTGAATCGAACGAATTTTTTCTGAGTGTTCGATCTTTGTATTAATAATTATAACAAACTAGTGGAGTAATTTCACAAAAACTAATTGAATATCAATTCAATAAAAATTTAAAATACAGTGAATAACGACATCTCTCGCCAGGATTGGTAGCTGTAAATGTACTGACTGGGTGATAAATCTTTCATAGATTTCTCATAGACATAGACAATTTATTGCTTAATGCCAAGAAGACAAAATGTTATAAATTTGAATTACCTAACGTAAAATCGACTAGTCCAAGCATAGAAATAAACGGATAAAAGTTAGACCTTGTTAATAAAGCAGTCTTCTTGGGAGTGACCTTAGATAGTAAACTTCAATGGTTTCCATATATATCTTCCCTGGCCAGCAGATTAAGCTCCGCTGCATACGCAGTCCGCAGAATACGTGAGCTTACCGATGTTAGTACTGCTAGACTAGTTTACTTTAGTTACTTCCATAGTATAATGTCCTACGGGATTCTCATGAGGGGTAAAGCGGCAGATATTCAAACCATATTTGTATTGCAATTCGAGCGATTCGTTCTGTGTACCGTCTAGGCTCTCGGGTTTCTCTCAGAGAAAAGTTTAAGGAGACTGGTATCATGACTGTGGCATCACAGTACATTTACTCAAATATTTGATATGCCCGTAAAAATATATATAATTTCAATAAGAAAGAAGATATCCATAATATTAACCTTAGAGCTAAGTCTAAACTCATGGTACCACGATTTCGTTTAACCGAGGTAAACAACTCTTTTAGATGGGGAACTGTATACGTTTTTACAATAAGATTCCGGAGCATATATTAAGTTTATCATTTCCTAAGTTTAAAAACTACATAAAAAATATTTTGATCGAAAAATCATATTACAAAATTATAGACTACGTGTTAGATAAAGATGTATGGAAAGACGACATGGCTCCAGAATCCACACAGATTTGATTCAAAGTGTATTTATTATATGTATATATTCCATAGCATTTAAGTTTATTTGAAAAGAGCAATCCCTAGAGTTTCTTGCTCGTTCTTCTCAGGGAGGTCAGCGTAGTGAACGAGCAGTAGCTTAAATGTGACGTTTTCAAGTGTAAATTTATTTTACCTATGGAATAAATAATCTTTGACTTTGACTTTGACTTTGCTTTGATAGATGGCGCTACGACTAAAAAGTTGTTGAAAAACCAAATACAAAGACACGACGCAAGCACATAGAAAAATTCGTGAGGTCCGCTGGTTCGTTCCGTGACTTAGTTGGTATAGCGTCTGCCACGGTAAGCTAGAAGACGTCGGTTCGAATCCGGCCGGATCGAAGGAATTTTTCTGAGCGTTCGATCTTTGTATTAATAATTGTAACAAACTCACGCTTGACCAAAAAATTTGCTATACCAAAGTTGTTTTCACAAAAAAGACTTAATGGTTCGTAAGACAGATTCCTTGTATCTTCTATGGTTTCGGATTTCTCCAAACTGTCCCATAACAAAAAAAACACTCTGTATGTAAAACAGATATACTAAATCCACAAATCAAATTAACATACTGTTTAATGCCTTCAGCAAAACTGTTATATGAGGTAATTACCTGAAATCTGACAGTAAATTCAATAATTATTTGCCTTACTATAAAAATTTAAATTCTCTTTATTGGCACTAAGCTTGCTTCTTTTAAGTACAGCAATGTTTTCTGAGCATGAATATTTATGCTCAAAAAACAGTATATATTCATAAAATTTTCGACCCACCTCGGAAATGCAAACAAAATCGGTTCTGGCTCGCGCCGGCCGCGACCTTAACGTAAAACCACAGGAGGGACTAGAACCAGCTCGGAAACGCAAACAGAAATGTCTAATTCGATTTTTTTTGTTTCATTTGATACTTTGCCAAATCTTCGAACGGCGTTCTATACAATACCTAGGTATTTTGTACAATGGCTAGGAAATGTGTATAATAATTTAAACAATATTAACTATTATGTATGTTGCCTAAAGAAGCCTGGTATTCCATAGAATCACTAGGTATTCTATAGAATCCCTGAATTATGCACATTGCCGTTAACATATATACCTAAATAATTTTGTCATAATTTCCCCCCGTTCAGACAGCATTGTACTGCACGTTCTTTGCAATATAATCTTACCGAATAAACAGTGGCATATGTACATTAAGCTAAAGAACCGTTCACACGGTGTTTGTCCCGTAAAAAAACGCACACAACTCTATACGTTTATCGAATACACAACGGACTTGTCAATCAAATCGAATGAACTTTAACGTATTCGGTGTGCAGTGGCGCTTAGTATTAATGTAACATATTTATTATTGGGAACCTCGAATTCTCCACACGTTTTAATAAATTGCCAAAACTACTTTTAATAAATTTCTCATATTTTCGTACAATTTTTAAAATATGTTTGTACGCACTGCTTCTCGATTCATTGGATGAACCGAACACCTTCTGTTCTTCCGGCGGCAAAGCCGTTGGCGTCTTCTATACCAATATAAAAGTGCAACAAAGCGTGGATCCATCACAGACGTGTTATCAGGGCGATTGCTGTATGAATATTGACGGCTATCCGTCTTTTAAACGCATGAAAATAATCGTGTGAACACTCCGCTGTCTATCAGTTTATAATCGAATAATGTGTAATGCTGTGTGAACGGAGGCTTACGGTAACTTTTTGTGATTGATGGTGATTAATAAAAAGTGAGAACGGAGAGGTAGGGTCCATTGCTTGAAGTTTAAGAAATGTGATCTGCCTGTTCTAATGTTGGGTGACCACTTAATAAGACTCAAGTGGAATTAAGTAAGCACACCGAAATGCTTCACCTTATCTTTTCTACCTTTGCTACAACTTAAGTGTAAATAGATGTGAAGTAAGTTTGGCATTTAAGACGTGTTTAAAGTCGAGTTAATGGCGTTCTCTTGTAAAGTAATAACTGGTATTGTGATCGAAGTCGCTCTTTACGAATTCCAAGAGATTTTTATTTTGTTTACATTCTTTATTCTACTTGTATTTATTTTATGGTATTTATTTACAACATACATTAATGTATTTACATGGAATGAAGTAAAGAACGTATACTAACAAAATAATACTATTTTTTATATAAAATCAAGTGATAGGACGAACAAGTCGTGCGCCTCAACAACAGTTGCAATGCCATTCAGAGCCTTAAATCGCGAAGATCTTCACACACGTAGTTTGAGAAATAGAAACAAATTGGCTTTACCTTTCACCAAATTACATAATAATTAGTCCAGAAACATACCGTATGTCAATAAATAGCACATTGTGCATTAAGGGCGATAAATAAGGAATTACAAACGGGACTCTATTAGAAGCCCGAAGTCGAAGACTGAGGGCTTTCGGAGCCGAGAGTTTCGTAATTCCCAAACCGCCCGTGAAACATACAATGTTTTTCATCACATTTGCGAGTAAATAGTACGATTACATGCAGGCTAAATTACTATAATGCCCCAAATAAAACTCTCGATACTTTTTTCTTCTCATTACAGCCATAGTCGTGTAATGAGAAAAAAAGGCCTAAGGTTTTTATTTGCATCATTATAGTCAAGTTTGCCTGCGAGCATTCATACTATTTACATGCAATACGTGATGAAAAATACATAAGATACCAGCTGATATAAAAATATAGAAAAACATGAAAAGAAAAATTTCATGAAAAGTTTAAAGAGTTCCTTTTAGGAAAACTATGACATTAAAAAATTTTGAAAAATTGAGTAAGAGTTTTTGTTCATATTTCAAATTTAATTCCCAATTTACTAATTTTATATTTTCATTTATTATTCAATAGGATGTATCTCATTTGTTAATAATTCAGTTTATTAAACATAGATAATTTATTACTTATTATTGTTTTTGCATTGTTAATGTTGTAATAACAAATTATTTTAAGCGTGCATTTCAATTCACCCTTGATTATATTGATAAAGACAACGTTATGTGTTTAACTCAATCAGTAGATTCCTTTTAATATTTTTCATAGAAAATTAAACCATTATTTGATCTCCAACTCACCTGATAGTAAGTTACGATGGAGGTCAACGATGGATAATTAATACCTATTCAACCTCGCCTTGAAAAGTTGTAGTGGTCAGGGTACAACTGTGAAAATACAATATTTTTTATTTATTTTTTATACTAGACTTAAGTTTAGTTTTAAAACTGTTTTATTTTTGTAGTTTTGTTTAAAAATGTTGTTTGTCGCAAGGCGGATCACAGTGATTCAAATTGCATTCTTAAAACACCGTTATAACCTGTGTATCATAAAGAAATAAATTAATTTAAATTTCAACAAATTTCGTTGGTCATTGGTTGGTTGGCCACGCAGTAATGCTGCTGCCAGTTTATGGTGACGTTTGAACCAGCTAAGATTCAGAACGGTCGTTTTACATTGTAATAGAATAAAAATTCAAATAAAAATAACTGGGGAATTGCGTTATGAATTTTTTATGTGAGGAAGCCCAATAATAAAACAATTATGTAATTAATTTAGTTTTTAAATGTTTTATTTATATTCTCGTTTATTTTTAATTTTGTACTTAATTTTATTTTTAAGTTTAATTGTATTAAATCTTCTAACATAAATTTGAGTTTTCACAATTAGTACAATTAATAAAGCTTGCCGGACAATTTGTATGTAAAGCACTTTCTCGTTCCTTAGGGAGAGTTATACGGTATTATTAGAAGAGTCAACTCATCATATTTCAGACTTACTTTTTTTCATCCTGTATTTTTAAAAATAAAAAAAAATCAAAAATTAAAAGATTTCAATTAGAGCATACTATGAAAACGGTTGCTTCTGAACTTTTTCTTATGGTATCGGTGGTAGACACTATAATTATCAATATTTAGTAGCTCTCGCTAATCGAAGTTTCGAAGTCTTGGAAAACTTGTGATGTCCCCAGGCGGGCGGACTGCAGCAAAAATTCTCTCCTTAAAGGTGACCCGTACCAAACAGTGTGAATTCGTAATGAACACACCGAATATAATATTCACAAACTATAATAATTTTTTTTGTACGCATTTTCCCACTACTGTATTGTATAAATCTCGCCATAAGCGTCATGGCGTGTGTAAACCCTTAACTTAAATAGAAACCGCAATATTTATACTATTTATTACCCATTTGTTATGCGCATGCTACAGAGTGCTCTTGCGCAGTTTCTAAGCTATTCTAGGGCCAGCGTCAGATGATCTCAAAGCTAATTTTTGAAAACTCACACTTCTATAATATTACTACGCTTTGACACATTAACTCATTTACGTCTTCATGGAAGTCAAATTCGTAGTTAGGAATAAAATCATATCAAAAAATATATTCTTCATCTATGGCCAAAAGTCAAAAAATCTTTATTTCATATGTACGTGAGCATATTACTCTTGAAATCGTCATATTGAATAAACTCTACTCCTCATTAGTAAGGCAGATTACCCTGAGATGAATGAGTAAAAAACGCCTAGGGGTTGCTCTTTGTTAACCATACATTTGTACACATTTATCATTTACAATATTTATTTTAAACATCTTAGATCTAAACGGGTCACTGCCACGGATTTTTATCATCCCCGTACGTAGAAATTGGACCTTTAGAATAAAGTTTTTTTTTTACTATAGTTTACACTAGAGAGATTTATTAAACAATAAGTTAAAATATACAGGTAATATACAATAAAAACATAAATACTAGAAAGGTTCCCGCGGCAAGGTGCCCAACATGCTGTCAGCGTTCCCACTTTGTATGGCAATGCTAATGCATTGGGCAAGGTAGCTGCCTGCCCTTGGGTTTAAACCTATAGTTTTAAACCACACAAATAGCAAATTCTGATCATCCTATATATATATATATATCCTATTATAGAGCGTATATATACATTGCCTCTTAAATGAATTTGTGACCTTGTTAAGACTACTGTCAAGAGCAGCTAGTTTATTGTTATTCCTGGTATTAATGTTAAGTAGGCCTTCAGAAAAAGCTTTATATCCGTGCTGTAAAAAATAAAGAAACAGAATATGTTCTATCTTCTTCTATTTAATATTAAACATCCGAAAACGTTAGAATAGTAATCGACAGGAAAAGATTACCATACATTGGTCATATTAAAATAATAATATTAGCTTCTCCTGGCAGGTTATATTGTAAATAGGGATTTCGCGCTTTCTGCGGTTCACATTATTGTCGTGAATTATGTTATGAATGCTATGATACCAGAATAAATTTCAGTGAAAGTGCTAATTCAATAAATAAACACTTGCGCAGGAGTTCTTACTCGAACTTTTGGTCATAGGTCAACAATGAAGTATTTTAAAAACATACCAGGCGATTGCACCAACTACCTTTTTTTTAATATTGATATGTACAATCGTTAGAGACAGGGTTTCGCTAATAATTTTGATATTGTAATGTCCTAAAGAACAAAGATGTGTAACGAGAAAATATTCAACTATAATTAAACTGCCTCTGTGACAGAACGACTACCATGCTGGCCTTCCAAACAGGGATCTCGGGTTCGATTCCCGGATCGGGAGAAAAATTTGTATGGCCTACATTTATTTCTCTTGTGAGTTTGGATGTTGTTTGTTGTTGTCTATGAGTGTGTGCGGTTTTATTATTATAAAAGAATCAATTAACGGCGATGTGTTTGTGTAACAACGCCTGTACAGTGTATTCAAAGATTGTCAACAACATCAAGTATTTTTTTAGGGTAATAAAATGTTAATTTATATACACTGTTTTCATTTATATAATTAAGTAGCAGTAGAGCTCCTGGCTTTGATTCTGGGATTTTAGAATGACGTGCAGCTGAACTTCTTATTACTTACTCCGATGATGAAAGAAAATATCGAGTTAAAACTTTCCGTTCACACAAACTCATTGAAAACTTGCAAAATCCTGAATAATGTCAGAACAGTGGACTAAGGTATATACCATAGCTTCCCAAAGTGGTGCCTACCACTCCCCAGTTGGCGCTGAAGAGTCCTAGATGGGCGGCAGGGCCTTCTGAAGCAATTGCGGGACGTTGATGCAGTTAGTGCTACCATACGTACATACATACATACATTTGCCTGATGTATCATCTCACTGCTGGGCAAAGGCCTCCTCTTGATCCCTCCACGCAACCCGATCTTGAGCTAACTGCACCCAAGCGTATAGCATTTGAAAAAAAAACTGAATTATCGTTTTAAAACTACACTACATATTATATAGATAATAAGTAGATAACACGTTTATTCAGCACAAATACAAACAGAAACAAAACAATCACTTCACAGAGTATAACATAAAATCACATAGTACATTCATTATTAATTTTATACACATTTATATAAAACACATACTGCGAGAAAAACAAACAAATACTATAAGAACTGATAAAATT